>NW_026127615.1:147027-176644 GCF_022985175.1 Labeo rohita
ATATCAGGTATACTTTGTAAACTTTTTTGTGTAATTCTATATACAAAATGAACATTACTTTCAATGCCTGTTACATAAAATGATACACAATTGTGCTCCTATCCTAATTGTGCTCATTCTCTGAAGTCTGTTAAGTTTAGTGGAGAATCACATTCATAAGCCTCATCCATTTGTGACAGTAAAATATAAATATTTCTATGGCTTTCTAACATTTACAGATGGAAAATATATCTGTGAAATTTAAGTTATGCACTGAGGAAAGCAGCTTATCTCAAACGCATTAAACAGCAGAAGTAGTGTCTCAGTCAGCAGCATATGACGGGGCAAGATGGTTTAAACTGGATGTGTTAACTATATCTTACAATCTATTTTATAGCACTTCCCACCCAGCACCAGATGTCATTTAGACGTCATTTTTTGGGCTAAATCAAGTCGGCCCGTCATGGACTTCTTTTAGCCCAAAAATCGACGTTGAAAATTGGTCTTTGTTTGGTCCGTCTAAATTTAGTCCAAATTTGGCCCAAAAATCGACGTTTAAAATTGGGTTTTGTTTGGGCCATCTGATATGATCCAAATTTAGTCCAAAAATAGACATTGAAAACTGGGCTTTGTTTGTTCCGTCTAATTCACTCCAAATTTAGCATGAGCATGTTTATTTCTGACCACATATACCCCTAATATAGCCACATAAATGAAGCAAGTATAGAAATAGATTGTAGAAATCATTTTAAGTTCTGTCACCGCACAACCCACACTTTATTTATTTGTTATTAAGCATCTACATTCGCAAACAATATGTAAACATACTGTATATTTGGATTTATGGCAGAAATCGAGCAATAAGTGTCCTCTAGTGGATTATCTCGTTGAAAATGCTTGTGCTGTGTATTAGTACACCTATTCGTTTACAATCACTACATTTATATGCCTATAATGAATCCATAAAACATATTAAACATCAGAGTAGTTAAAACATCATTAGATAAACCACAGCCCTTATATACAGTAGCCTATTAATAAATTCACATTAATTAAACCCAGTTACACCCATATCTTCACATGACGTCACATCACCAGACCAAAATAAAAGTCCATTGGTGCACTGCTCTCTAGAATCACAAATACATCATAGAAATGTTGTATACAGAATAGAATTTCGTACTCACATGATGATGCTTTTAAAAATGATGATGCTAAAGTTATTAACATCGTTAATTTATTAATATTATGTTTTTTTATGTACATTTATAACACTATGCTTTCTGTTTATATACCTTAATTGCCATTAAATTCACATAAAACTAGTCAATGCTGCTGTGTAACTGTTACAAAGGGGGTGTGATGGCAAATTTGATCTATCACTCTTTTGACTATTGTAATCAATCTCTGGCTATTTTGTTTGTTTGTGTATTTATTTATTCCTCTTTTGGAAAGTAATTTCAAGCACTAGGGATTTTTTTCTTTTGCTATAAATGAGGACACAAAGTCCCACACAAAGGTATTTGCAAGTCAATGACCAAGTACCTATACTGGTTAAGTTTTTTTCTGGAGAGGATTTAAAACCAGCCTTCAGGCTCTCCAGGAACAGCATCAACATGCTAATCCAGATGCTGCCCCGTCAAAAAGCCCATGGATGGAGCCATGAAATTGAAGTGCTGGTTACAGTTTATTGGCTTGCCTGTGGAGCGTCCTACAGGGTCACTTCAGATACCTTCAGCATGCCACTTGCAACAGTCTGTAGGACTGTTCACAATGTTGTGGAGGAGATGATGACCATCCTCCACAAAGTTATTCACTTTCCAAAGGCAGAAGAGATGGAGGAGGTGGGGGCCAGCTTTGCTCGCCTTGCTGGTGCCATCGACGGGTGCCACGTCAGGATTCTTCCTCCTGCAGAGCCACAAAAAAAGTGTTATATAAATAGAAAGCTTTTTCCTTCCATCATTCTTCAGGGCACCTGTGATGCCAAGGGTGCATTTATAGATGTGTACATTGGCAATCCAGGATCTGTACATGATGCCCTTGTCCTGCGCAGATCACCCATGTATCAGCAGGCTCTGTATCCACCAGCTGGACACTGTCTCTTAGGAGACGGTGGATACCCATGCCTGCAGCATCCCATTGCAATTATGACCCCGTACCGCCAGCCTGTCGCAGGTACGATGAATCATTTTGTCTCAGACACAGACACACACACACACAAACATAATATACCAGAAATTGTTACTATTTTGACTTTGTAATACACCACACATTTTCTACACAATTTTTGATTAACAGGCCAGGTTGAAGCCCGATACAACAGGCATCACGCTCTGGCTAGAAACATCATTGAGCGCACCTTCGGGATGTTAAAGACACGCTGGCGTGCCATTTTCCTGAGAGCCTTGGAGATCAGGCCACTGTTTGCCCCAAAGGTGATTGCTGCCTGCTGCATCCTCCACAACATTTGCATGATAGGAGGTGATCTCCTGGAGGAGGAAAGCCATGGACAAGACGGCAGCGAGGATGATGCGGAGAACGAACCAGTGGATGAAAGGGACCTATCAGGGAACCATCTCCGAGGACATCTTGCAGCTCAGCTATCTTCTCCTGAGGGACTGCCTGCGTGTCTGAATGAACATGACTACATATAGACAGTAGCCTAAACCTTTTCAGATGTTGTCATGTTTACTAAAAGATGAACAAACAGTTTAACATAGTGTACACATTAGATTAAATATAAAACATTTTTATAAAGATAGGTATGAATATATATAGGTAAGTAGATATATATAAAGATAGATAAATTTTTTTTTTTTTTTTTTTTTTTTTTGATGTTGGTATGTTCTTCTTGAGGTTTAAACTGCATGACTGTAAATAATAGTAAACAACTGCAAGTTAATTTTATATTATTTGTGTTTTATTGTAAATATAAATAATACACTGTTGCTACATGAATAAATTGCCTAGATAGAATTCAAAACATTTATTCATTTTTAATTTATTTAAAACAGATTCATTTATTTAAGACATTTATTTAACTAAAACACATTTATTTAGAATTTGTTCACAAGTTTTTCAAAAAGAGACAGGTATCTCTCCGCTCTGGCTGTTGCTGCCCTCTCCTTCTCTTCTTCCCTCGCCACTGCCTGTCTTTCCCTTTCCTCTTCCCTCTCAGCCTGTTCTTTAAGAAAATCAAGAAGAGCCTGGCTGTCCCTCAACCTTTTTCTTGACTGCTGGCTGCTGCTCCTGGCTTCATCAGAAGGGGCAGAGGCCGGCGTGCTGACTGAGCCACCTGTAGTGGCAGTCAGGTTTGATGCGACAACCAGGGGCAGACTGATTGAGTGCTGCCCCTGGAGTGCTGCATCCATGGTGTACCACTGTCAGGTGGCAGCGGTCACACTACTGGCCTCTACCCCTTTCCCTGTAGGTGGGTCCCTATGCTCCTGAAATAAAGTAAAAATCTGACATGTACTCACCCTCATGTTGTTTCAAACCAGTAATTTATTGATTGATTGACCGATTCACTCTACACAAAGGAAGATATTTTGAAGAATATTCGAGACCCTGGACCACAAAGTAGTCCAGTCGCTGGGGTATATTTGTAGCAATAGGCAAAAATACATTGTATGCATTGTATGGGTCAAAATCATTGATTTTTCTTTTATGGTAAAATTCATTAGGAAATTACATTATTACATTATTAAGAACTTCATTTGGACAACTTTAAAGGTGATTTTCTCAATATTTAGATTTTTTGCACCCTCAGATTCCAGGTTTTCAAATAGTTGTATCTCGACCAAATATTGTCCTATCCTAACATACATCAATGGAAAGCTTATTTATTCAGCTTTCAGATGATGTATAAATCTCGATTTTGAAAAATTGACCCTTTTGACTGGTTTTGTGATCCAGGGTCACATTTGTTAATTAAACAGTTTGGGGGCACCACAGACTTCTTTAGTATGAAAAAAAAATATTATGGAAATCAGTGGTACCCCAGAACTGTTTGGTTACAAATATTCTTAAAAATATCTTCCTGTGTAGAGCAAAAAAAATGTATACAGGTATGGAACAACTTGTGAGCGAGTAAATGATGACGTAATTTTAATTTTGTTTGTTTGTTTGTTTATTTCTATAGCACAAATTAATACAACCATTGTTGCCCAAAGTGCTGTACAAAATTAGAAAACCAAAAAAACAACAAAAATAAAAACAGAAGAAAACATTTACATAAATATACAAAGACAATGACATAGCACCACACAGGAACTACACCAAGAAACATAAAACTCAGCACTCAGAGAGATTAAAATCCTGAGTTAATAAATAAGTTTTCAACAATGATTTAAAACTAGAGATTGTCTGAGCTGATCTAATACTCAAAGGTAACAAATTCCACAGTTTCGGGGCAGCAACTGAAAAAGTGCGATCACCCTTAAGTTTTAATCTAACTCTGGGAATTGTTAAAAGTTGCTGATCAGAAGATCTCAAGGATCTAACAGAAGTGTGACATTTTACTAAAGTACCAAGATATGTTGGAGCTAAGCCATTTAAAGATTTAAAAACAAACACTAAAAGTTTGTATTCTATTCGAAAACGAACCGGCAACCATTTAAGAGAGAACAAAATCGGCATAATATGCTCATGCTTGCGTGTACCTGTAAGCAGTCTAGCTGCCACATTTTGAACTGCCTGCAACCGTGCCAAAGCTGTTTGGTTAACTCCTGTATATAAAGTGTTACAGTAATCGATTCGTGAAAAAATGAAGGCATGGATGAGTTTCTCAAGATCATTAACAGAGAAAAATTTTGGGGTGAACTATTCTTTTTATCATCTCAAAATAAACTATGCAAGATAAAATGTAAGGGCCTATGCATCCATGATAACTTTCATATAAGACCAGTTAGTCTTTACACAAATCTTGGTATGGGTCTTTCAGTAACAGAAGCAGAGGAACAGGCAGATTACCTTGTATTTGTCTTTCAAATTATTCCATTTCTTCTTGGCCTGTTTGGCCGTTATGGCCAAACCAGAAGTGGAAACAAAGTGCCTAGGCAAAATAAAAATAAAGATTGACATGACATAAACCTTCAGACATACAGGGAATGATACAAACAATCAAAATCAATACTCACTCCCATCCACTTTTGCAGGAGTTGCGCCTCCCTGTGAAAAGACTTTCATTGGCCGCCCACCATTCTATAAGTGCCCGAGTTTCCTCAGCAGTCCCTTGATTAAAAAAAAAAAAACTTAATGGACGTTTTAATGAACAATAATATTGTTATAAAGTAATTCAGTACAAACATGAAATAAAGACAAGCAAACAATTTGGTCAAAACTACAACACAGCACTCTAAAAATTAGGGTCTACATTAAAAAAAAAAAAAAAAGTTGTTTTCTCTCAGCTAAAATGATCTGTGAGGGAACAAAACCTTACGAAAATTAACCATTGTTTTATTATAGTAAAATTGTAAAATTTTTCCTTTCTTTTTTTATTGACATCCATTTGCATAACCACAGTTATACTACAAATGCCATGGTTAAACTATAGTTATTTACCATGGTTAAACTATAGCAACCATGTTCTTTTGGTTTTATTTGTAGTAAAACCATGGTTAATTTTCGATAGATTCATGAGAAAAAGAATTAGATATACGTTACCCAAAGCCCAGTAAGTTAGATACACATTAAATACGAATTGAAGCTTATGTTTAACCACTACAGCAACACTATAGGCAGCAGCATATTTTTAGGAGCAACTGCTGAGGCTGGACTGCCCTCGACAGGTAAGTTACATGAGCGCTGACTGCCCGGTAATCGTAATCCTCTGAGGAAAGTTTTTAAATAGGGGCTAACCTTATAATTTAACAGCAGCTTTTAAGTTTAAACAACTATATTCTCACCTCAAAAGCTCGTAAAACTACATTTCGTGACACAACAACAATAGGTTTTCGAAATGTATCACTTACAGTTATGAGTTCTCGCCTGCGCCATTACGAAATGTCCGTTGGCGTGAACTCAATTCTGGGTTACGGGCTTTATCAAGTCCACACAAGTCACCTCCTGATGCATCCTCGATAAAAGGGGCGGAGCAAGAACACATCCGGGGATTTTAACTGTACTTGGCTAGATGTGAACTCTGAATTGGAGTGGTACTTGGGCGACGACTGATGATGTTTCACAAGTCCACAAGAACACAAGTACAGACAAGAACGCATATTGAGAAACGGCCAGTGTATGTGTGAAACAGACGTAACCAGTCACACCTGCACTGCATCACCTTCACTAATCAGCAACCACATAAGAACACACACCGCAGTTCACTCAGTGTCCGGGCTCGTTTATACGAAGCGCACTCGCTGTGTCTCTACTCCAGATTCACTGCTTATAACTACCTGCGATTACTTACCTCTGTGTCTTTTCCATCCTCAGTCATTTGTGTATCTCCTAGGATCTCTCCAATCAAGTGGTGGTGTGTGTTCTCCCAGTCTCATTCCCGATCTCCTGGACTGAGAAAGGATTCACAGTCATTCCTCATGTCACTCCCCCGAAAACATCTTCAAGATCTGATACTTACCATTCCTACTGTGCTGTCATCCATCCATGCTCTGCTGTATCAAATAAACCATCATTTCGTTTCACTTACCTCTTGTGTACGTCTGCTTCCCGTAACAATTAATGTCTTTAAGTATATTTAGACACACACAAACACATACACACACACTAAAAGCCATTTAAGCCAGTTGGAGATAATATTATTTGTTTTATGCAGATATGTAATTATTGTTGTTTAACGTTTAATCTTTCCTGCTGTTATGGAGCAGTCTGGTGACATGACAAAGGAAGTTGATCCTGATTGGTTCTCTTGTTTGCATTCAAAGTGTCGATTGACAGATAGAACCTTATAGAACCAAGTTAAAGTTTTACTTTGTAGATAGAAAATGTTTGTTTTCTAAATAAAAAGACAAAAACTTCACATAATGAAAATAAGCTGTCACTGAATAAGAAAATAAGCTGAATAAGAATAAGATGTGAATGACTCAATTTTGACAAAAATGTCAGATATAATTCCTATTTAATATCCTAATAATACAACCTAATATAACAAATCTGTATACAATATCCTCATATATTACAAACTGAATATAGAACATACCCAAGTTTTATGGACTCTTCCAATATTAATAAACAACTAGCAAGAAACCACAGAAAATTTAATTATGCATACAGATCTGATTTACTTTGAGCCAATGTTTAACCATCAATGTAAAAGACTTGAAAGACATGTATCACTTTGAACTCATTTGGCAACATATTCCAAAGTTGTGACCCTTTTACAGAGAAAGCTCTTTGCCCTTGTGATGTTCTATAAAACCCAATCCTACAGTTTCCTGCCTCATTACTGTCACGAATCGGGTTGGTGCTCTGCGGACCGCTCACCACCAGATGTCACTCTCACCTTTCCATTGCACTCTGACTGTTACTTTGCACTTCGGACTGCATCTCCCATCCTCCACCGCACTGATTGCGTCAGCCCCCGTGACCAATCAGGCTTCCTATAAAACCCCGGACTTTCCCCATGCAAGTCACGGATTGTTGTATTGTTGTATTCTTAGCGTTTTCCTAGTTTCTTGTTCCGAGTTCCTAGTTCCCAGTGTTTTGTCTTTTCCGCCTGGTTATCTCGTTTTGTCTGTCTAGCCGCCTGCCTTTTGGACTTTCGCTTGATTGGATTATTCTCTACGTTTTGCCTGTGTTATTCCCGTTTGCTCCTGTTGGACTCTGCCTGTTTGACCATGTAGCTGCCTCGTCCCATTAATAAAAGCTTGCATGTGGATCCGCTCGCCTCTCGCCTCTCACTCCCGGTTACAGAACAATCCGTCACAACAGGATCCAGCAGCTTCACCCCCGGACATTCAGAGGATATGGACACGGACAGAATTCTTTGCCGGATAAAACAGGGACCATGTACACTGGAACAATACACCTGTGAGTTTCTCTCCATCTCAAATTATTCCACCCTCCCGGACTGTATAAAGATTGAGATTTTTTGTGACGGCGTGAACCAGCCCCTCCGTGCACAATTGAGAGGCGTTTTTGAACTTTGCGCTGTTGTGTGTGGGTTCGCCGTGCACCGTGGGGGTCGCACAGGGGGAACGCGACAACGCGGTAATGGCGACCGCGCGTCCCACCTGCAGATTGGCGGTCATGCCGGAGCACGATCCCACAAACACGTTTGCCGCCTGGATCGCTCGTGAAATGGCGGCCGTGCAGGAGCGCGCTCAAGCAATGGCGGCGGCTGCGGAGAGCGCTCATCTAATCGCGGCGACAGCTGCGCCCGTTCACAAGATGGCGGCCGCGTCGGAGCGCGTTCGTGATACAGCAGCGACAACAGAGCCCGTGCACAAAATGGCGGCAGCGCCGGCGCGCGCTCACAAGATGGCGGCGACGGCGGAGCCCGTTCACAAGATGGCGGCGAGAACAGAGCTCCGTCACGTCACAGCCGCCATACCAGAGCCATATAAAGTTGCAGCTGCATTTCCTGAGTCCAGTCAAGTTTCTGAGTCAAGTCAAGGTACAGCTGTATTTCCTGAGACAAGTCAAGTTTCCAAGTCAAGTCAAGTTGCAGCTGTGTTTCCCGAGTCAAGTCAAGTTTCCAAGTCAAGTCAAGTTGCAGCTGCATTTCCCGAGTCAAGTCAAGCTTCCAAGTCAAGTCAAGTTGCAGCCGCATTTCCCGAGTCAAGTCAGGTTTCCAAGTCAAGTCAAATTGCAGCTGTGTTTCCTGTGTCAAGTCAAGTTACAGCCATCTTTCCTGAGCCACTGCACAAGATGGCTGCCATGCCAGAGCCACTGCACAAGATGGCTGCCACGCCAGAGCCACTGCACAAGATGGCTGCCATGCCAGAGCCACTGCACGAGATGGGCGTCACGCCAGAGCCACTGCACAAGATGGCCGCCTTCCCAAAGCCTGTTCACAAGATGGCCGCTGTCTCCAAGCCATGCCACAAGATGGCCGCCATCCCAGAACTCTCGGCCAGCACTCGGACGCCGCCTGTGGTCATGATGGCCCACGTGCTGGACTCACCCCTAATGGCTGTATGGGCAGCTAAAATGGCGCTCCTTCACGCCGCGGCTGCCACCCCTGGGTCAAGTCAAACTTCCAGGTCCGGCCAAGACACAGAGTCAAGTCAAGACACAGCTGCTGTTCTCCACGAGCCAAGCCACAGCTGTGCCCCACGAGTCAAGCCAAGTCACAGCTGTGCCCCACGAGTCAAGCCAAGACACAGCGGTTCCCCATGAATCAAGCCAAGACACAGCTGCTGTTCTCCACGAGTCAGGCCAAGACACAGCTGTCGTTCTCCACGAGTTAAGCCAAGTCACAGCTGTTCCCCACGAGTCAAGCCATGTTGTTCCTGAGTCAAGTCACGTTACAACTGTTGTTCCTGGGTCAAGCCATGTTGTTCCTGAGTCAAGTCACATTACAGCAGCTGTTCATACTAGGTCAAGTCAAGTTACAGCCGTGTCTCCTGAGCCAGGTCAAGCTACGACTGTTGTTCCAAAGTCAAATCAAGCCAAAGCTGTAGCTTCCAAGTCCGGTCCAGCTTCCAAGTCCGGTCAAGCTTCCAAGTCCGGTCAAGCTTCCAAGTCCAGTCAAGCTTCCAAGTCCAACAACGTCAAGGCGGTCGTTCCTGCGTCAAGCAACGTCAAGGCCGTGGTTCCTGCGTCAAGCAACGTCAAGGCCGTGGTTCCTGCGTCAAGCAACGTCAAGGCCGTGGTTCCTGCGTCAAGCAACGTCAAGGTCGCGGTCCCTGAGTCAAGCAACATCAAGGCCGTGGTCCCTGCATCAAGCAACGTCAAGGCCGTAGTTCCTGAGTCAAGCAACGTCAAGGCCGTGGTTCCTGAGTCAGGCAACGTCACAGCCGTGGTTCCTGAGTCAAGTAAAATCATTGACCTTCACAAGCCAGTTCAAGTCACCGCTGGTCTTCACGTGTCAGATCAAGTCCCTGCTGATTTCCATGAGCCAAGTCAAGTCACTGCTGATCTCCAGGAGTCAAGTCAGTTCACTACTGATCTTCACGAATCAAGTCAAGTCAAAGCCAATCCCCATGAACCAAGTCAAACCACAGCTGATCTTCATGAGCCTAATGAAGTTATTGCTGCTGTTCCAGAGCCAAGTCACGTCTCGTCTGACCTTCCAGAGCCCCGTCACGTCCCGCCTGACGGCCCAGAGTCAAGTCCCGTCCCGCCTAACGGCCCAGAGCCCCGTCACGTCCCGCCTGACGGCCCAGAGTCAAGTCCCGTCCCGCCTGACGGCCCAGAGTCAAGTCACGTCCCGCCTGACAGCCCAGAGTCAAGTCACGTCCCGCCTGACGGCCCAGAGTCAAGTCACGTCTCGTCTGAGCGCCCAGAGTCAAGTCACGTCTCGTCTGACCGTCCAGAGCCTTGTCACATCATGTCTGCCAGTGTGATGGCGATCACTATTCTCAGTATGTGGGCCGCACACTACACTCCCAAGGTCACGTCTGTTCGCATGTCTGGTCTCAAGACCGCTCCAGAGGTCCCATCTGGTCTCAAGTCTGCTCCAGAGGTCCCGTCTGGTCTCAAGTCTGCTCCAGAGGTCCCGTCTGGTCTCAAGTCTGCTCTAGAGGTCCCGTCTGGTCTCAAGTCTGCTCCAGAGGCCCCGTCTGACCACGAGTCAGCTCCAGAGGCCTTCCCGGTCGGAGAAGCCGCGCCAATGCCTCCTGAGGTGTCAGCTTCGGCTGTAGATCCTCCTAGGGAGGCGGCGTTCATCCTCAAACACTCTGCTTCTCCCCTTATTCTGTCTGCCTCCTCTGTCCCTGTTCTCCCCAGGTCCCAGTCTATTACACGGGTTCCTGCTCCGCCCTGGAGGGCTCTTGCGCCTCCTGCTCTGCCTTCGGTTCCGCCCCGGAGGGCTCTTGCGCCTCCTGCTCCGCCTCCGGCTCCGCCCCGGAGGGCTCCTGCGCCTCCTGCTCCGCCCTGGAGGGCTCTTGCGCCTCCTGCTCCGCCCTCCGCCCTGGAAGGCTTCCTCCCTACCGGTTCTGCCTCAGTCTCCTGGCCCTCCCACCGCTCCCCAAGACTGTTTTGCTGTTGGAGCGTCTGGAAGCCGCTCCTTGGGGGGGGGGGGCTATGTCACGAATCGGGTCGGTGCTCTGCGGACCGCTCACCACCAGATGTCACTCTCACCTTTCCATTGCACTCTGACTGTTACTTTGCACTTCGGACTGCATCTCCCATCCTCCACCGCACTGATTGCGTCAGCCCCCGTGACCAATCAGGCTTCCTATAAAACCCCGGACTTTCCCCATGCAAGTCACGGATTGTTGTATTGTTGTATTCTTAGCGTTTTCCTAGTTTCTTGTTCCGAGTTCCTAGTTCCCAGTGTTTTGTCTTTTCCGCCTGGTTATCTCATTTTGTCTGTCTAGCCGCCTGCCTTTTGGACTTTCGCTTGATTGGATTATTCTCTATGTTTTGCCTGTGTTATTCCCGTTTGCTCCTGTTGGACTCGCATGTGGATCCGCTCGCCTCTCGCCTCTCACTCCCGGTTACAATTACTCCTAGTGGTTCGGCCTGTAGCATCATGTCTCTTTACTAAATTAAAAAAAAAAAAAAAAAAACAGAAGGTGCCTTATTGTGCAAGCATTTAAAAAGCAACTTCACATGTTACATTTTTAAAACTCATAAAATTAAGCATATGCCATTTCTTTAAAATATGACAAAGATGCCATCAATTCGGCTTATTATCCACAATTTTTAGAGCCCAATTATACAGCATTTCAATTTTTCTAATTAAAGAATCACTAGTTTGAGACCACACTGTAATACAATATGAAATACGGGACAAAATCATTGCATGCAGGAACAGATGAGCTGCCTTAGTCATAATTCCTAAGTTTAAGTTCATCTTAACTATTTTTGACTGTTTATTTAGATGTTTCTCAAATTTGAGTTGTGAATCAAGAACTACTCCTAAAAAAAACTAACTTGATTTACCTCCTCTTCATTAAGTACCTACATTTTTATTTTTTCAGTTTTCTTTCTATTAGAAAAACAAATACATTTATTGTAATATTATTTTCCTGGAGCCATCTAGATATCTTTTCCATTTGTTCATTTAAAAGTGCAGCAACCTTAGCTGATGACTTCGCATATGTATATATTACTGTATCATCTGCGTAAAGCTGACATTCAACATCTGGACAACTGCTTGCAAATCATTTATAAACAAACTAAAAAGCAGTGGACCTAAAATTGAACCTTGAGGTAAGCCCATTTTATTCTTTATAAACACTGATTTTGTATCCTCGATCCTCGCCCACTCCCGCTTGATCTGCCCAGTACAAAAAGCAGCAAATAAAAATCTTAAGCAATATCTATTGACTCCTGTAAATGTTTGTCTTTATCTGCGGAACTGCTTCATCATCCTGATGCTAACTTTACAGATTACGTTCTTTCAGGTATCTCACATGGCTTCCACCCTGGTATTGTAAGTCTCCCCTCCCAAAGCCTTGTCTGCTCCAGTCTTCAATCCACTGTCACCGAACCTGAAACAGTTGACCTCTTAATCAAAAAAGAAATAGATGCAAACTTCATCAAGGAAAAGGGACCCTTTTCCGTCCCTACATTTAACGTTTTTCGCATTAGCCCCATCGGCATAGCAACCAGAAAATTTTCAGGTAAGAATGTCTCAAAATCAATCTCTCATCCTCACATAATTCCCCGTTTAAAAGCATTAAGAGGTCCTGCTCAAATAATTTTCTCTCCACTATCATGACACTGACCAAGCCATCACCCTGATCAATGAAGCAGGTCGCAGTGCCTGGCTGCCGAAGTTCACATTAACTCTGCCTTTAAAGTCATGCCCATCCACCCAGATTTCTGGCACCTATTCGGCATCCGCTGGCAGGAATAATTTTTACTTTGCCCTCCGACTCACATTCGGCTGTAGAAGCAACCCT
Organism: Labeo rohita; assembly: GCF_022985175.1. Classification (NCBI taxonomy): domain Eukaryota; kingdom Metazoa; phylum Chordata; class Actinopteri; order Cypriniformes; family Cyprinidae; genus Labeo; species Labeo rohita. The sequence goes on from NW_026127615.1 coordinate 159,984, forward strand.
AAACTCTTCGAAACGTGTGAGAAGCAATTTGTTGGATCCTCTGCAACAATTAGCATATACCTTATTTGATTCATCTTTTATATGATTTCTTAATCATCTCGCCCCCCCCAAACTCCTTCCCAGCCACACATCTCTTGACAACCCAAAAGCTTTTCGCAGAGCTCAGGATTCCCCTCGCCCAAGACAAAACCGTAGGCACCTCCATCAAGTTCTTGGATTCACAAAAATTCCAGGCATTGTTACCAAAAGAAAAAATTCATGGTAGCCTCCACTCTCTCAACTACCCTAGCTGTTCTCCATTTCAGGCCATCTGAATTTCGCAAATGCACATCATACCACAAGGCCGCCCCTTCATCTCCCAGCTCCTCTCCCTCGCATCCTCCGCACACACTTTGGAAGACCAGATATTCCTAACTGACTCATGCCGCAACAAACTTAACCTATGGATATCCTTCCTTAAGAATGGAATGGCTTATCCTTTTTCTACAACAATCTGATTTCCTCCCCAAATGATATACAGCTATTTACCGACGCTGCCCCCTCCATCGGGTTTGGAGGTTTTCTCCAAGGCCATTGGTTCACTTCCACTTGGCCCAACTTACTGAATTACTGCCGAGCTCGGAGCCCTCTCCTGGACAGCACGCCAGATACGCATAATCTTTCCCTCAGTTTATGATCCGTAAGAGTGAACTTGTGAAAGAAAGACTAAATTAAAACACTATTGAAATTAAAACAGAACATTTGTTGATTTGTCTTTCATTTCATCAATCTTAGCAGATTCTTAGAAATTAGAAATTTAGAAGTTAGAAATTTTTGCACTAAACTCACTCAAGGTGAGTTTAAGTAAACTGCAAAAACTATTGATTAGTAATAGATGCAATGAATAAGTAGAATCCTTCAAAATTCAAGATGAAATTGAATCCCATTAAAATTCTGTAGAAATGATCATAAGCTGCCAATGTTAATGGTAGAAGTGAGCAAGTAACTGGTGTGTGCAAATTAAATCCATACACACTGATGTTAAAATGCTAACAGTGTCCTTTATTGTGCTTCAATCAAAAAACAGTGCACTTCCTGTAAGCTCTCCTTTCAATTTATGATATAGAAATGTGAAGTTCTTACATTGTAGACAGAGCAAACAATTTGTCCAAAGTCCGTTTTATATCTTGCATGTTTATACATTAAGCTCAGTCCAACGCAATATAGCTGTCACGCTGCAGACAGGAACGGACAAACAATGACGTGATAAATGAAAAGTCTTTAATAATCCACAGAGAAGAACAGGAAACACAGGATATAACAACAACGTCCGACAAAACAGCAGAGCAAACACACCAACTTATAAAGACACACTGATTAACTAGGACAGCTGAAGGGAATCACACTAACAAGGGGGAGAAACCAATAATCACAGTACAGCGGGGGGAGACACTGGGAGAAACCAACAAAGACAGTCCAGGGGTGTGACAATAGCTAGCTGACATGGTAAAGTGTACCATGAACAAAACACATTGCTTTAAAATGTGAATGAGAATTTCTATCATTGTAGGAGCCCTGTATAGGATTCTTGTTGGAATCCTTTAGGATTGTGTTGACAAGGGAACATTTTGCAGATTCTAAGAGGGGGGTGTAAACTTTTGACCTCAACTGTAATTGTGGTTGGAACAATGGGGATGGCAAGAAACGAAGAGGTGTATGTTTGTATAGTAATTTACAACAGCTTTGATTGTGGTCAATCAGAATCAAGGACCGGAACTGTCCGTTCTATACATTTAGTTTGAAACTCTATCCCTGCTAAGAGTCTCTTCACTTTATTGTGAATCTTCATGTGCCTGTCAAGGCTTCCTTTTTGACTGAAACTCTTTCCACACTGTTTGCATGTGTATGGCTTCTCTCCAGAGTGGATATTCATGTGTGTGTCAAGTTGTCCTCGTTGACAAACCCTTTCCACACTGGTTGCATATGCAAGGCTTTTCTCCAGTGTGAATTCTCATGTGAATGTTAAGGCATTCTTCACGAGTGAAACTCTTTCCACACTGTTTGCATATGCAAGGCTTTTCTCCAGTGTGAATTCTCATGTGAATGTTAAGGCATTCTTCACGAGTGAAACTCTTTCCACACTGTTTGCATATGTAAGGCTTTTCTCCAGTGTGAATTCTCATGTGCTTTTTAAGGTGTCCTCTTTTTTGAAACTATTTCCACACTGACAGCAAGTGAAAATACTCAAAGTTCCAGTCTTTTGAGCTCTTTTTTGTTTAGAAGTCTTTTCAGACTCTCAGGAACAAAATAGGAACAAAAAAAAATTTCTCCAGATACAAATTATGAAGATCCTCAAACTGATCTTTCTCTTCAGTTTCATTCATTACTTCCCTCTCCTCTTTCAGCGATGTTAGGTCTAGTTAACATCAAAACATGTAGATATGTAATGCATATATGCTAGATCCTATACCAGGTTGTCCAAACCTGATCCTGGTCGGCCAGTACCCTACAGAGATTAAGTTGTCTGTTATACAATTAATTAAATCTAGGAAATCTATACAGACTGGTCTCAATTATTATATACCATTTTTATGTCTCCTAGGGGATAAAATTCAACAAATTTAGAGAGAGACTAGGAAAAAAAGAAAGAGGACAAACTCCCCACTCAACCGACAGATGGAAAATTCAATCACACAATAATTCCTTCTGAGGTTTTATTAAGGGGGCAATTATGTTAGCCAATCATAAAAGTTAGCTGTTACACTTGACCTTTTCAATGGAAAACACCAAAACAGACTGTCAGAGGATGAGAAATGGTGGAAAATGGTCATTAACCTCTCAAAAATCTTTAGCAATATTATAATTACATCTCTGGAAACACAATCTAAAAAATACTAAAATTAAACTTCCTTTAAAAGAAAACAGGCAATATTTTTGCACAAATTGAAAGTGAAAAAGTGAAAGTGAAGTGACTGCCAAGTATGGTGAATTGTGCTCTGTATTTAATTCACATCCACACAAAGTGAGAGCTTTCCCTATCCAATCTTTTTTCCCCCTCATCTCAAGAAATATCTGCATCCACATGAAACCAACACAAAACTATGTAGTATATATGCCAGAGAAGTATGTAACACAGTAATTCTGTCACAGAGATACACTAAAAACGGAAAAGAAAATTTTGGCAATGCCCATAAACCTTGCGTGCAGTATACAAAAAAAAAAACATGAAACAATGCATTTATTAATCTGTGTTAATATTAGTTAATAAAAAGACAATCATTCAGTGTTTGTTCATGTTTTACAGATTCACTGTACACACGAAACCGCAAGGGTGTCGCTTTCAGATGTATCCACTCTGGGACCCGGTTTAAATAAATATCTGTTTCACTCTCCCAAAACACCAGATCCGTCTGGACAAAACACCTATTCAATACAAAATTTATGCGTATACAACCTAAACACATCTCTGTGTGGACAAGACCTTAGTTGTATGTAAGATTTTTTTTTATTTTTTTGTTAAAGTAATTTATTCACAAGCAATATTCTCATCAGTTTCATCAGCTCTATCAGCCAAGGCTCCAAAAAGTATCAAAAAATTATTTTAAACAATTTGCATAGCAAGCGTCACACGCTACGCAAATGTTTTAATAAAACAAATATAAGAAATAAACATTAAACATTTTAGAAAAAAAACTAAATATAACAGTAGTTCAAACCAATAAGTGTAAAGTTGTCCCCAGAAAGTAATTTCCCATTCTATCTTTTAGGCTTGGTCTACAATAATACGTTTCCATTTGAAGGCCTCTGTTTTGGTTTTCCATCCACACTGAGATGGCATTTATGTTAAGGAAAACTGAGCTTTTTGAAAACGGTCTCCGAAGTGGATAATTAAAAAAATGTCCTTTCAGCGTTGTTGTCACACCCTTGGACTTTACATTTTGGTTTTTCCCAATGCCTATATTTGGTTCTTCCTGCTCATCAGCCTCATTCCCTGTCATCAACCTGTCGTTTAGCACTCCTTTATAAGTTTGATTTCTGAGTTTATCTGTCCGGCTTCAAAGTTACCTACTGTCTGTGTATGTTCCAGTCATCCTGTCTGTTTGTTAACCTGCCTGAGGATTTTATTAAAGACTTTGCATTTACTCCTACATTGTGTTGCACATTCATACACGCATCGTGACAGACAGCCGGACCAAAACAGTTATCTCCATGTTTTCCCTCGTTTTTGTTTCTCATTTTTTCTCAGTCTTTTATTCAGCTATGTTTGCCTACATGGATCCCCTCCTTCGTCCAGAATTCCTCCTCCTCATGCTGAAGCAGGGGGAGAGATTGCTCGAGGGATACACAAGACTGTTCCAGATGCTGGCTAACACCATCAGCTACCAGGAAGACGCGCTCTGTCCGTTCTTTGACGCAATGTTAAACATGGCGTACAGAGTGCCGTCGTGTGAGGACGGCCCTTGAGGCTGTTTCCTGGAGAAAATCGCCAGTGCCACTCCGGACCCAGAGCCCAGCCAGCCACCACCCCGACATGCGGGGCACAAGCCCCAGCCCATCGACAACGGAGAGCCAGAGTCCATTGCGACAGAGCCATTGCCTACAGGAGCGACAGCACAGACGATCGCCATGGAGGTAGAGCCAAGACTGTTTGACCAGGTGCATTAGCCGGCCACTGTGTCCGCAACGGCGGAGATTTTAGTGGGTAGTGAGGGTGCTTAGGACAGCACCGCCACTGAGGGTGAGGTAAAACTGGACCTGGGACAGCTAGTGATGGAACAAGATTTGATTGATTTCACTGAGAATATAGACATTGAACTTCCAGTGTTCCTTGAACTGTGGGTCTGCGTGGATTTCCCATCAATCCTCCCTCAGTTGCCCCCGTGTAGCAGCCCTGCTGCTTCAGCCCTGCCACCGCTGTTTCCTGTCAGCCCCTTAGCTCACCATCTGTGCGGTGGGTTCGTCACGGGTCTGCCACTCTACACTGGCGTCATGGAGGATCCCTCGTCTTCGCTTCCTGCCTCAGAGTCCCGGACTCCGCCTCGGCTCTCTGACTCTGCAGCTCCTCCCCGGCTCTCAGCTCCCTCGTCTCCACTGTCACCCGTTGGTCCATCAGCTCCATTGGGCTCCATCGTCCCTATGGCTCCGCCTTGGTCAGTCATCATCACAACTTCACCTCAGGACTCCACTCCTCCACTCCTCCGGCTGGCCCAAGGCCCCCATTACCAATGCAGAATGACACACCTGCACAAAAACTACCCACACCTCCCAACAGCCAGGCACTCTGTCTGTCTCCAGCCGATGTAAGGAAGACTCTATCCAGGATTAACCCACGCAAGGCTGCAGGTCCTGACAACATACCTGGCCGTGTACTGAGAGACTGTGCTGCACAGCTGATGGATGTCCTAACAGACATCTTCAACACCTCGCTGAGCCAGGCAGTCGTCCCCACATGTCTCAAATCCACCTCCATAATTCCAGTTCCAAAGAAGTCCCCTGTGTCTTGTCTGAATGACTGTCGTCCCATAGCACTGACTCCAATCATGATGAAGTGCTTTGAGAGGTTAGTTATGCACAATATCAAAACCAGCCTCCCCAACACACTCGATCCGCTCCAGTTTGCATACCGTCCAAACCGCTCCACGGACGATGCCATTTCCTCCACGCTTCACCTGGCTCTTACTCACTTAGAAAACAAAGACTCTTATGTTAGAATGCTGTTCATTGACTTCAGCTCAGCATTCAATACAATAATCCCACAACAGCTGATCAACAAATTAAACCTTCTGGGCCTTAACACCTCCCTTTGCAACTGGATCTTGAACTTTTTAACTGGAAGACCTCAGTCAGTCCGTGTCGGCCACAACACCTCGAGCACTACCACACTGAGCACAGGTGCCCCACAGGGCTGTGTTCTCAGCCCGCTGCTCTTCACGCTGCTGACCCACGACTGCACTGCCAAGTTCAGCTCCAACCACATCATCAAGTTTGCTGATGACACAACGGTGGTAGGTCTCATCAGCAACAACGATGAAACACCCTACAGAGAGGAAGTGGCACAACTGGTTGAATGGTGTGGTGCAAACAACCTGTCCCTCAATGTGAGTAACACAAAGGAGGTTGTGATGGACTTCAGGAGGAACTCTGCTGACCACCCCCCACTGACCATCGACAGCTCGGCTGTGGAGAGAGTCAGCAGCACTAAATTCCTGGGGGTGCACATCACGGAGGATCTCACCTGGACCACCAACGTCATGTCACTCTCCAAGAAGGCACAACAGCGCCTACACTTTCTCCACCGGCTGAAAAGGGCAAGTCTCCCTCCACCCATCCTCACCACATTCTACAGGGGAACCATTGAGAGTGTGCTGACCAGCTGCATCACTGTCTGGTACGGGAACTGCAGTGCTGCTGACCACAAGACCCTACAGCGGACCGTGAACACAGCTGCAAAGATCATCGGTGCCCCTCTCCCCTCCCTTCCGGACATTTTCCTTGCACGATGCTCAGGTAAAGCCACCAGTATCGTGAAGGACCCCACCCACCCCTCCCATCATCTCTTCCAGCTCCTGGCATCAGGAAGACGCTACAGGAGCATCAGAGCCCGCTCTGCAAGACTGCTCAACAGCTTTTTCCCCCAGGCTGTGAGAGCCCTCAATTCCAACCACCTCACCCTCCTCTGAAACCTTATCCACAATGTAAAGTGTTGAAAAACTCAAAACACAATTTTTGCAATTCTGAGTGCGCTACACACAGGTGAGTGGGCTGGTCAAACCACCTGTAATAGTGCATTCTTTCATCTCTATATGCACCAGAAACTTTCTTATTAACACTTATTAACATGTTACAAGGACATAGTAAAGACTTAACAAATGTTTACTTGTTTACTTTTCAACGCACCACAAATCATTTTGCACTATTTTCTTCTTAACCTTTACTGCACATTATCATGCACGGTTATTATGTAAACTACTTGTATAATCTGTCTTAGGTTATGTGTATGTATAGTCAATTATTTATAGTATATGTATAGTTACAAGTACAGGTTTAAAAATTGTTTCTACGTCTAGTGTATTTATGTTCATATTTATGTTTATTTATGTAGCACTGTGGTCCTGCGAGACACAACATTTCGTTCTACTGTATGTCCACACGTAGCGGAATGACAATAAAACTTGACTTGACTTGACTTGACCTGCACTCAAAAAAGTCAACTAGTCACTTACTTGATTCAAATATGTCTGATTAACAAGAATAAAACTAATTTACTTATGTTAAGTGATTCATTCTTGTTATTTGAAACTAAATTAAGAAATAATCAAATGCATTAGATAAGAACTTGTTGATTCAATGAGACTGAGGCACTTCAGATCAACGACTCTCTCTGGTGAGTCACTGCACATGCTCAGAACTGGGGCAGAAACACATGGGTACACACTCAAAAAAATATTTCAGCCTAAACTTAAACTTTATGTAATTCAATTACATACAAAATTTCCATGCATTTAGATTACATAGTTTTAATTTAAACAAATCAAGTAAACTTAATGTGATTCAAATGCATCAGTCTTACATGAATGAAACATGTAAAGTTGACGTAATATTTCCCAGTGTTAAACAAACCCTGCTCAGTGTTCATGTGTTTCCACACTACAGAGTGTTCAAGTAGCATTGACACAGTGTTGGAGTTAAGGAGATCATTATGTCATGATTGACCAATAATGATCAACACCTGCTGTTTACAAGCAGAATCACAGAAGGAAAGAGAAACACAGGAATCAGACACAGCCAAAGATAAAATGAACTTAAATAAATGAAGACATTAAATCTCTGATTAAACAACTCCACAAACAACATTACAGTGTGACTTGATTTCTGTCGTATATCCACAAATATTATTTAAGAACATTTAAACAGAGGTTTTTTATTTAAAAAAAAAAAAAAAAAGTTATTTGACCTCACCATCATTGCGATCAGGGTTTACTTTAGTTATACTCTTGACCTTTCTTTTTTTTTGGCTGCTGTAATTATGTGTATGAAACATATCTATAACAGCACGTAAAAACAAGCAAAAAAAAAAAAAGTCTGATTAGGTTTTGTTGGTTTTTTTTTTTTTTTTTTGTATTATTGGTTGTGTAACCATTATTATCCAGTGGTCTGATGCACTGATCTCATGCAGTGGTTAATCTATTAGTTTAATGTTTGCAACAGACATATGAACTATTATGGATGTTTATCTTATACACTAAACCTTGAAATCTATGGCATCACTTTGACACACACAGACATCAAGAATCAGCATTTGAATCTCAACAATGGTGACATTCAACAGCTGCATGCTGGGTAACAGCAGATTATAAATCTCACCCATGACTCCCAGCATGCAGCTGTTGAATGTCACCATTGTTGAGATTCAAATGCTGATTCTTGATGTCTGTGTGTGTCAAAGTGATGCCGTAGATTTCAAGGTTTAGTCTATAAGATAAACATCCATAATAGTTCATATGCCTGTTGTAAACATTATGAATATAGACTAACCACTGCATGAGATCAGTGCATCATGCCACTGGATGTTAATGATTTCACAACCAATAAAAATCAACCAAAAACACCTAATCAGACTTCTTTTTGGCTTTTCACTTTGCTGTAATAGATGTGCTTCATACACATAATTACAACAGCCAAAAAATGTGCCAACTAAAGTAAACCCTGATCGCCATGATGGTGAGGTCAATTGAAATTTTAAAAAAATAAATAAATAAATAAAATAAATAAAATTCTCAAATAATATTTGTGGATATATGACAGAAATCAAGTCAATCTGTAATGTTGTTTGTGAAGTTGAGATTTGATGTCTTTATTTATTTAAGTTCATTTTATCTTTGGCTGTGTCTGATTCTTGTGATTCTCTTTCCTTCTGTGATTCTGCTTGTAAACAGCAGGTGTTGATCATTATTGGTCAATCATGACATAATGATCTCCTTAACTCCAACACTGTGTCAATGCTACTTGAACACTCTGTAGTGTGGAAACACATGAACACTGAGCAGGGTTTGTTTAACACTGGGAAATATTACATCAACTTTACCTGTTTCATTTACATAAGACTGATGCATTTGAATCACATTAAGTTTAATTGATTTGTTTAAATTAAAACTATGTAATCTAAATGCATGGAAATTTTGTATGTAATTGAATTACATAAAGTTTAAGTTTAGGCTGAAATATTTTTTTGAGTGTGTACCCATGTGTTTCTGCCCCAGTTCTGAGCATGTGCAGTGACTCACCAGAGAGAGTCGTTGATCTGAAGTGCCTCAGTCTCATTGAATCAACAAGTTCTTATCTAATTCATTTGATTATTTCTTAATTTAGTTTCAAATAACAAGAATGAATCACTTAACATAAGTAAATTAGTTTTATTCTTGTTAATCAGACATATTTGAATCAAGTAAGTGACTAGTTGACTTTTTTGAGTGTATACACAAGATAGAGCTGTACAACTTATACATTAGAATCTTACACCTCACATAATTGCATCAGAATTTAACTTAAATGTTAATGCTTTTGTTTTGGCTTATTTTTTGTGTTTATTTTATTGTCAGACTTGCTTTATATTTACAACACTATTTTCTCCTATTTTTCTGTATGTCCTACATTGTCTTGGTCTACAAAAAAAAATTGGTAAATGAAATGATCTTACTAGAAGAATTGCATGAAAAAGTATCATCTGTTCCATTTGTATAGTCTCAGTGAACTTTTATGAGGTTTAGGCTAATTCCATATTAATGCTACAACTGAAATGCCTGATGTCATAATAACAAATGGCCAGTGTAAAAGCAGGATTTTCTCAGCTGCACTTAAAGACAGCGTTAGTATGTGATCTCAACTTCTGTCAAATGTCAAAACATTTCTACACTTGTGAGACATTATTAATAAATATTCTGTATATTAATTTCTGTAATGAGTTCAGCTTTGAGAATAAAAACCAACCTGTTTGTTCCTCAGTATCTTCATGTTTGACTCTAAACCCACGTAGGAGGCGACGTTCTCGCAACCTTGCGCAACGTTCCCTAAAAGTTGTCTAAAGGTGACGAATGTCCCAAACATTTACAAAACATTGGAGACGTTCCTAAAACATCCTCTTTTGGTTACGAAAGTTCTGGTGCTCAATGTTCGTTATACGACTTTAGGGGGACCTTCCATTTTGGTTATTTTTTGGTCACATAAGAACGTTACAAAGAGGACATTTGGGACATTTACAGAACGTTCTCACATGGTGCTCTTGTAGTCATATAATAACGTTCGCAGTATGACTTTAGGAGGACGTTCTATATTGGTTATTCTGTTGTCATATAACAACGTTACAAAGAGGACATTTAGGACGTTAACAGAACGTTCTCACATGGTCCTCTTTTAGTCATATAATAACGTTCGCAATATGACTTTAGGAGGACGTTCTATATTGGTTATTCTGTGGTCATTTAACAACGTTACAAAGAGGACATTCGGGACGTTAACAGAACGTTCTCACATGGTCCTCTTTTAGTCATATAATAACGTTCGCAATATGACTTTAGGAGGACGTTCTATTTTGGTTATTTTTTGGTCACATAAGAACGTTACAAAGAGGACATTTGGGACATTTACAGAACGTTCTCACATGGTGCTCTTGTAGTCATATAATAACGTTCGCAGTATGACTTTAGGAGGACGTTCTATATTGGTTATTCTGTTGTCATATAACAACGTTACAAAGAGGACATTTAGGACGTTAACAGAACGTTCTCACATGGTCCTCTTTTAGTCATATAATAACGTTCGCAATATGACTTTAGGAGGACGTTCTATATTGGTTATTCTGTGGTCATTTAACAACGTTACAAAGAGGACATTCGGGACGTTAACAGAACGTTCTCACATGGTCCTCTTTTAGTCATATAATAACGTTCGCAATATGACTTTAGGAGGACGTTCTATTTTGGTTATTTTTTGGTCACATAAGAACGTTACAAAGAGGACATTTGGGACATTTACAGAACGTTCTCACATGGTGCTCTTGTAGTCATATAATAACGTTCGCAGTATGACTTTAGGAGGACGTTCTATATTGGTTATTCTGTGGTCATTTAACAACGTTACAAAGAGGACATTCGGGACGTTAACAGAACGTTCTCACATGGTCCTCTTTTAGTCATATAATAATGTTCACAATATGACTTTAGGAGGACGTTCTATATTGGTTAATCTCTGGTCACATAAGAACGTTTAAAAAAGAGGACATTTTGGACGTTTACAGCACATTTACATTTTTTTTTACAATGTATTAAACCACCCAGCAAACAGGGGACGTCCCCCGGACGTTGCAAACGTCCGTTTAGGTCCGCAGTACGTCCGCTTTGTAACGTTCGCTGGCGGACGTTTGGAGAACGTCGGTATTTGGTCCGATTTGTAACGTTCACTGTCGAACGTTTGAGGACGTCCGGATTTGGTCCGCTTTATAACGTTCGCTGTCAAACGTTCTGATGACGTCCGGATTTGGTCCGCTTTGTAACGTTTTCTAACGGACGTTCTGAGGACATTCACTTACGTCCGGATTTGGTTCTCTTTTTGACGTTCGCTGGCGGACATTCAGAGGACATTCACCCGAACCAGTTTGCGAACATCCCTGTTTCGTCCCTCATCTGCCATTTCCATAAGAACACTTGAAAATCCAGTCGCCCATGCTTGGACTTTACCTGACACCTTGCAACTCAGACTTCATTAAATTAAAGACAAATAAATAAAAATAAAAATAAACCCATACTGGATTTGAAAGAGTATTATTCCTTAAAACAAAATCTCTTTTTTAACTGTAATAATGGAATGAAAATTCCATTTTTATTATTATTATATTATAGTATAAACTATATATTTTAATTAATTGTAAAATAAATTACTTTCATTTATGCAAAAGAAAAAGTAACTTCTGTAATTAAAGATGTCATCAAATCACGAGTCTGTTTCAGCATTTCGACATCAAAAACAAGATACACTTCAATAATGTAATTGAACCTAGGCTACAATTAGGCCCTATGTATTCCCCATACATAAATAAAATAAGGTTGAATCCCTGAAGAGTGATGAATGCAGCCAAGGAAAACATGAAGAATAGAAAGAATAGAAGAAAGTGGAAAATAACACAGGTAAGACAAATAAATCAGTTCTTACTTTTTAAATATTGCTGTTGGTAAGCTGACAAGAGAAGTTATTTAGGAAAAATATTATTATTATTTTTTAGTTATTGCATTTAAGACTGTTATGCAGCGCAAAAATAAAAGTGTAAAAGCCAATCAAATGAGCTTGTGATCGAATGACGTCACTTAGGGTGCGCGCATGTATCCATGGCAACGCTGAGCTGCTGAGTGACAGATAACGGTCTTACTGGTGATTTCCTCAGACATGGCCTTGAGTTTTCGCTTTTGTCCGGTCAAAAAGGTATTTATACTTTTATACTTGTAGACATTAGGTCCCGTAACCACTGCATATCTCGTAATACTTACATTTTATGAAAAGTTTACCTTTTAAAACATTTGCTTGTTAGCACCCATATAGAAATGTGATACATGGCCATATATGAACATTTATATAAAACGATAGTTAATATGTGTGAACCTATCTGTACATATTTGTAATAACACTGTTTGAATGAGCCATATATGATAAAGAACTTGTACAAACATGTGAATGACCTTTTATTTATTTATTTATTTATTTATTTATTTATTTTACTTTTTACAGAGTTATGAAACTATTTGATCATATAGATAATATAAAATAATATAAAAAGTCGCTGTTTGGATTTTAATGAGCAGATACTTAAGAGTCTATGAATGGATCATTAGCAAAATCGCGGTGTTAAAATCCTGGCCTTAAGGACTTTTAGAATAAAGATTTGAAATTGTGGTGTTAGTCACATCCGGGACATTTGCTCGTGTGCGCGCCTCACGCATTTGGAATATTTTTCACAGAGGCCATTTTCTTCCCTCTCAATGCGGAGCATATGAGGACGGGAAACAACGAAATAAAGTGTTTAATCTTACGCACAAAATGTGTTTTGTAATATAATATCGTTTTATAACGATATTAATGTGCTGTATGCCGCTAAACCTTTCTCAAAGACATTTTTTTCTACTCGCGATGCGGAACGAGACGAGAGCTGTGTACTCCTGAACGTCTTCCTAGAGAGATAACGTTATTTCCTTTCACTCGCGATGCGGAGCAGACAGGGTATTTATCAAGAAAACACCGAAGTAAGTGTTTTACCTCAATTGCGATATGTGTTTTATAAGATAATATTACTTTATGACGATATTAACGTTACGCAGTGCGTGCCTAAGGGCGGCCGTACACGGTGCGAATTCGGACAGTCGAAAGACCGTATGGCCACGCACACGTCACGAGTGACTTTGTTTACGGACGCAGTGGTACACGGCACGATTTTAAAACCTGCCGATTTCCGAGGCAATCACATTCACGAAGTTCCGCGCCAAAAACATGGACTCCGAGGAAGAGATCCTTTTCTTTGTGGCAGCAATGGCTTGCGAAAAAACAAAAAAGAAAACGAAGGTCATGGCAAAGAGTTTGGCTGAAGGGCAGAGAACAACATCTCGGACGACCCTGTCATGATAAATGCTGCTCGATATATCATACAGCGCTCGCTGTTCTTGCCAGTTCAGCGAGTTTGTCCTCTTTCTCGACAGCCCAAATTCTCCCTGGCGCTACCTTGTTCATCTTTCTTCTTCTGTGGATTTCTTTTCTTAGCTTCTGATTGGTCATTTCCAGTTTGCTCAACAAATCGGCTCGTTCAACAGCACACACGTCACGCTTTCAATCCGACAGCTCCCGAAGTTTTTTGACATGTTTAAAAATGATCGTGAGGTCGGGAAGTGCTCGTAAGGCACTCTGCTCGTCTCGCAATTTCTCACACACCATACGAGCCCCGACCATACGAGAAGAGACGATTTCCTCCCATAACCAAAAAAAAATCGCATGCGAGCTCGTACGACCTCAAAAATCGCACCGTGTACGCCCGCCTTAAGACGCTTAAACGTTTCTCGCAGATTTGAATTGCTATGCAGTGTTGACGTGGAGGTCGCTTTTAACAGGGAAACGTAAGAAGTAAGTGTTTTGCCTCATTTAAAATATGTATTTTATAACTGTATGCTTCTAAACCAACATATAGTTTCTTACAGATCTCATTTGCTTTACAGTGCTAACGTAGATCATTTTTAACAGGGAAAGTAAGTGTTTTATAACGTCATATTGATTTATAGCGAAATTTATGTATTTAAACTGTTTCTCAGAGCAATATTTTCTTTCACTCAGGATGCGGAGCAGACAGAGAAGTTGGTTTTATCAAAGAAAACACAGAAAGTAAGTGTTTTACTTCATTTACTTGTAATATTACTTCATGATGATATTAATATGCTGTGTGCACCTAAACATTTCTCATAGATCTGAATTGCTATGCAGTGCTGAGGTGGAGGTAATTTTTAACAGGGAAACACTAGGAGTAAGTGTTTTATCTTATTTAAAATATATATTTAAGTAGGTGTTTTACTTCATTTACATTATGTATTTTATAAGGTAATATTGCTTTATGATGACATTTATATGATGTGCACCCTAAACAATCCTAAATGTTTCTCACAGATATTAATTTCTATGCAGTGCTGACGTGAAGGTCGCTATAACAGTTTCTACAATATTTAAGGTTTGTTGCTAGTCACAGGGGAAGCCATTATTTGTTATGAAGCTGAGGGGAAAAGTAAAACAATGTTACACAACCTTCATAACTTAATAAAAAAAGTCATGTTTAAAAAAAAAAAAAAAAATCATGAAATTGTATTATTTGTGTCCTAAGAAGATGGGAAATAGCAATGAATTTATTTTCTGATTTCTTGCCCTTTTTAGGATTAATGTGGTTCTATCTGCATTTTTTTAAGATGCTGTGATGATGATACATCCCGGAACCACTTCTGGCCAAATTGGTACAGCCTTGAACTGCAAAATGGCAGAGCTCACTATATTGCCACTTGATTGTTTTACTGTAACTTCAGCCAAAAATAAAAATGTTGTATTATTTAACTGCCATCAAGTTGATTCAAACCTGAATGAGCTTCTTTCTTCTGCTGAACACAAAAAGGTATTGTGAAGAATGTTTGTAAACAATTGCTGTCCACTTCCATGGTAGGAAAATACTAAGGAAGTAAGTGGAGCCCCAAAACTGTTTGGTTACAAACATTCTTCAGAATATCGTCCTTCGTCAGCAGAAGAAAGAAGCTCATACAGGGTTTGGACCAACATGATGGTAAGTAAATAATTACATAATTTTCATTTTTGGGGAACTATCCCTTTAAATACATTTTAAATAACTTTAAAAAAGTGTTAATATTTTTGTGTTTTGTAGCTGATCAGTTAATTAAAAGTTTTGTAAACATTACCCTTATTGTGTTTTTGCCATTTATATTTTGCCATTACATTTTTAGTTCAGATATATGTAACTTATATTTAACATATATTTAACTTACATATACATTGTTGACCATATATGAACATGTACTATAAAGACATATATGTGTGTATTTAGGGAAATATATGTTACATATGTGAAAGCGGCTATTTTGTATATCTGTGTAATCCATACATGGACATATATTATATATGTGTTTTACATATATTGCCATATATCAGATTTTCATAAAGCTGAAACGATTAAACATATACAATGTTGACAGATATTCAACTTGAATATTAAACAAAGCGATATGCTGGCGCTGTTGTGTGAAGTGCATTTTTGATAAACGCACATAGAAAAGGAACAATGGCCTAAAAATCATAAGAGGTTGGCTATCAATCGGGAAATTCTACACGGGTGTCATTCGCGCAGATAATGAGTAGTCAGTTGATTCAGTTTGATAGAATATTATGTCATTATGCGAAAACGAAGTCAACGTTTAAAACCATTGCTAATTTTTGTTCATTTATATTGTTTTAGGTTTCCAACATAAGGGTGGAATCAGACCTGGATAACGCCCAACATCTGGAACAGACAGACAGACACACACACACACACACACAAAGAAAAATATTTTAACAAATAAAAAAGTATTGTTAACGTACTATTGCTTGTGTGTTTATTCCTTGGGTAGATCAATTTTGTCTGTTTCGATTAATGACATGTTTACATATATTAAAATGACCTGTAGCGAACATTCGCTATAGGACCCCACAATGTTTTCTTGAACGTCCCGTAAGCGTCCCTGTTACGTCCCGCGAACGTCCCTGTTTCGTCCTCCGGACGTTCCGCGAACGTCCCCAGTACGTCCCGCGAACGAACTCGCAACGTCCCCATGACGTCCAAAAAACCCTACACGATGACGTCCAGGGGACGTTCCCAGATGCCATTCAGGGGACGTTGTGGCGACCTTTTTTTGTTAGCTGGGCAATCACAAAGGTCTGGTATACTGTGGAGGGATCCAGCTGTTCATCCCAGCATCCGTTGATCCATACTGAGGCTTTTTTTCCTTCACCAGCTGAGAGCCTTCTACGGTGAGTAACGTTATTTCTGCTAAATTAATTATATATCATGGAAAGTTATTGTAATAATAGTTTTCTGAAAAAGAAGTACACGTTCCATTACTAAG
>NW_026127616.1:0-4051 GCF_022985175.1 Labeo rohita
TAAGGAAAACAGTCCGACCCCGTGGTATAACGAGCACACTCACGCCCTAAAGAGAGCAGCCTGGAAAATGGAGCGCAGCTGGAGGAAAACAAAATTAGAGGTTTTTCGTACTGCTTGGCGTGATTGTACCCTATCGTATAGAAAAGCGTTAAAATCGGCAAGATCTGATTACTTTTCGACTCTTTTAGAAGATAACAAACATAACCCTAGGTATTTATTCAATACAGTGGCTAAGTTAACAAAAAATAAAGAACCAACAGACACTGACTATGCCCATCAGCATAGCAGTAATGACTTTATGAACTACTTTACTTCCAAGATCGATACTATTAGAGACAAAATTGTCACCATGCAGCTGTCAATTACAGTATTGCATCAGATAGTGCGTTATAGATCTCCTGGGGAACAATTTAAAGGATTGTTAGGCTGCATTAATTAGGTCAACCGGAGCCGGGAATACTTCCCATAACACCCAATGTAATCAGTGCATCGTCAGAAGAATGGCATCTACGCTAATATTAGTGTGGTTGTTTCTTATTCCGAGGTCACCTTAACCACCAGATCCAGTCCGTATCCAGATCAGATGGTCACTGCAGTCCTCTGGATCCAGTCCGTACCCAGCCCAGACGGTGGTCAGCACCTAGAGATGACCTCTACAGCACTGAATGTCAGCGGAGACCACATCAACTAGATGAGCCCCAGAGACGGATCCCCAGTGAAGACCTCGTCACCTAGACGGCTGTCGGCACAAGACCACGGGAACCTGGTGAGTCCTCTGTATCTGGCCAGAGGAGAACTGGCCCCCAACTGAGCCTGGTTTCTCCCAAGGTTTTTTCTCCATTTGTCACCGATAGAGTTTTGGTTCCGTGCCGCTGTCGCCTCTGGCTTGCTTAGTTGGGGACACTTTATCTTCACACAATATTGTATTTTATTTTATTGTATTTGATTAACTACCTCTGAAAATTGAGTGTTTACTGTTGCCCTTGGCATTGTTGATGTACTATTTCCTATTTAATACTGTACAGCCGCCTTGTCACAATTCTGTATTGTTAAAGGCGGTATATAAATAAAGGTGACTTGATTGTATATTAGATAAATTCACCTGCTTACAATAAACCAGAAGCCAGGCTACAGAGCCAGGGTGGCACTGGCCCAGTCAGATTGACGGCTGGTCCACCCAGTATATTTATATAAAGATAGGGGTGTATGACATATATTGTCTGCTAAAAATACAGCAATTCTTGTTTTAACAATGCAAGTGTATCACAAAAACCTAATAAAACAAGGTGCCTATAGTGCACGCGGTATGTGATGTCATTCTTTAAGTGCATGATTCAGTCTATTAAAATGCATTAAAAACGTTTACCAAATTCAAGATATGGAGCAGAAAATTCATATATTTATATCATTTCATGTAGTTTATCAGTTTAACACGAAGAGTGCTGTTTTTATCCAAAAATCTGCATGATTACAAATGTGAAATTTATTTTTTTACAACAGTTCAAGAAACAAGAAGTTAATAAAGTTTCGGCAAGAAAAATAATTCCAAACGCAGCTGCAACACTATTTTGCATCTCTCAGAAACATGAATGTTTAATTCCTGAATGAATCAACAGTTTAAATGATTCATTAAAAAAAAAAAAAAAAAAAAGTAAACTCTTCAACCGCCAACGCATGCGTCAGCCAATCAGATCGCCATATGCAAATATACTAGTGCAGACTCTAGCCAATCCCATTCTGTACAGATACTGGCCAATCAGCGTGAAGCTTCAGACATGCCGTCCGTGAAGCATTAACGCTGATGCCCCATGTGAATGAGGCGTGACTCATTTACTAACAATGACTTGCTGCCACATATTATTTCACATCTTTTCATTTTTTTAAATAATGTCAAACATAAGATGTTTAAAACATCATAAAAATATTTATGCATTTGTAACCACAGGTAAATTAATTCTATGTCCTTAAGAGCTGCATTAAACGGTAGTTAAAAACATCTATATGCCACTTCTAATGCAGCTTCTGTGTTTCCTTTGTATTGCAAACATGAATTTTGTTGATACTGATTTAATTTGTTTGATAGCAGCCTAAATGTTTTGTTATTCCAACTGACTGATTAAACACAACGATTGGACAGCACAGTTTTTTTTTTTTTTTTTAAATGCCCATAAAAATGCCCATGAAACATAAAAATCAGTGTCAGCTTATTAGAATAATTATTTTCTATGACTACTTGGCTGTGAACTGACCACAAATATGAAGAATATCAAAAACTTTTGGAGTCAGCTGTCCACAATAATGGTGAAAAAAACAACATATGCTGGTAGGTATGTTTTGATGCTGGTTAGGTATGTTTTGGTGCTGGTTTAAGCTGGTCCTTTGCTGGTTTATTCTGGTCCTTAGCTGGTTTATACTGATCCTTTGCTGGTTTATGCTGGTCCTTGACCAGCAACATGACCAGCATAAACCAGATAAGGACCAGCTTAAACCAGCACCAAAACATACCTAACCAGCATCCCAGCATCAAAACGTACCTACCAG
The DNA here is from genome assembly GCF_022985175.1 of Labeo rohita. Taxonomy (NCBI): domain Eukaryota; kingdom Metazoa; phylum Chordata; class Actinopteri; order Cypriniformes; family Cyprinidae; genus Labeo; species Labeo rohita. Next base: position 2,542 of record NW_026127616.1, read on the forward strand.
CATATGCTGTTTTTTTTTTCACCAGGTTAAGATACCAGCACAATAACACACACAGCAATATGATCTAATTATCATTATTGGTAAAATCTTATAATATATCAAGATATTTTTTTTGTCCACATCGCACATCCCTGGTAAACAATGAGTAAAATCCCACTGGAAGACTGTGATTTTTCCACTTGTGCACTTATATTCTATCCAAAAGTTTCCTATGAGGCCTTGCGTCAAAAGTGGGAGCGTCTTCCGGTTCAAAGTAAGCAAGTGGGACATGATACTTATTCATTCAACAGTTGACAATAGTGATGGGCAAATAAAGCCTCGTGAAGCACTGACATTTGCCTCTGACTGTTTCAGGAAAAGATTCAAAGCTTTAAGTGTGTCTGTTGAAAACATCGCAATCTGATGGTTAGTAAAAAATAAAGCAGCCTGTTGTCCTTAATAAAAACCCCACCAACTTGGCCTAGTGTTAAGGATGGTAGCGAAATCCTAACTGTGAGTATTGAGCTTGTCAGCATGCGCTACCCCTCTGTTGGAGAAGCTTTATTAAGGTACCAACAGGAAGCATGTGATTTTGCATGCAGTAGCCAGAGTCTGGTTCCTCACTAAAAGCTAAGGAGACTAGAGCCTGGTCTGTACTTGTGTGGCTGACCAATATTAGAAGACCTAGCATGCTGCTGGGGCCAGTTATTTTTTGGCCAACCAGCAGGGGGAGCTCAGTCCCTGACATGTGTGTAGTCAACTTGACCTATTGTTTGAGATGGTAGCGCATCCTGAAGGCCAAATGGAGGCTGTCAGGATGCGCTACCTCTCTATTAGAGCAGCTGTATTGAGCAGCCCAGAAAAAAAGCATGTCCTTTGCCTGCAGTAGCCAGAGGCTGGCTCCTCAGTAAAGCTAAGCAGGCCTCAGCCTGGTCTGTTTTTGGATGGGAGACCTATTAGACCTGGTCTGTTTTTGGATGGCAATATTCCTTATATAACTGTGACCTATTAGACCTTTTGATCAAGCTTGTAAAAGGGGTCTAGGGTGCTATTCGTGTTGCTTTTATGCTGATCAGCAGGGGGCGCTCATCCCCTGACATGTATGGGTGCAATATTCCTCATATAACTATGCGAACTTTAGACTGTAAAAAGAAACGACCTTTTGATCAAGCAATCAAGCGGTCCTTGTAAGACGGTGCGACCTTCAGGTGAGGAAATAAACTGTTGTCCTTAATCCCCACCTTAATAATCAACTTGGCCTAGTGTTAAGGATGGTAGCGCATCCTGACGGCGAGTATTGAGCTTGTCAGCATGCGCTACCCCTCTGTTGGAGAAGCTTTATTAAGGTACCAACAGGAAGCATGTCTTTTGCATGCAGTAGCCAGAGTCTGGTTCCTCACTAAAAGCTAAGGAGACTAGAGCCTGGTCTGTACTTGTGTGGCTGACCAATATTAGAAGACCTAGCATGCTGCTGGGGCCAGTTATTTTTTGGCCAACCAGCAGGGGGAGCTCAGTCCCTGACATGTGTGTA
>NW_026127616.1:4551-19737 GCF_022985175.1 Labeo rohita
CGCTACCATCCTTAACACTAGGCCAAGTTGATTATTAAGGATAACAGTTTATTTCCTCACCTGAATGTCGCACCATCTTACAAGGACCGCTTGATTGCTTGATCAAAAGGTCATTTCTTTTTACAGTCTAAAGTTCGCATAGTTATATAAGGGAATATTGCACCCATACATGTCAGGTCCAAAAACAGACCAGGGTGAGACCTACTTAGCTTTACTCAGGAGCCAGCCTCTGGCTACTGCAGGCAAAGGACAGGCTTTTTTTCAGGGGTGCTCAATACAGCTGCTCTAATAGAAGGGTAGCGCATCCTGGCCACCTTAGTTTGGCCGTCAGGATGCGCCACCATCTGAAACAATAGGTCAAGTTGACTACACACATGTCAGGGACTGAGCTTCCCCTGCTGGTTGGCCAAATAATAACTGGCCCCAGCAGCATGCTAGGTCTTCTAATATTGGTCAGCCACACAAGTACAGACCAGGCTCTAGTCTCCTTATCTTTTAGTGAGGAAGCAGACTCTGGCTACTGCATGCAACATATGCTTGCTGTTGGTACCTTAATAAAGCTTCTCCAACAGAGGGGTAGCGCATGCTGACAAGCTCAATACTCACCGTCAGGATGCGCTACCATCCTTAGCACTAGGCCAAGTTGATTTTTAAGGTGGGGATTAAGGACAACAGTTTATTTCCAGTTTATTTCCTCACCTGAAGTGTGCGACTCACTTTGTGTGTCGGTTCAAACCCCCAGAAATTACTCATTCATTTATATTTTTAAATACCCAGTCATACAAGTAATATGAAAAATACAAATTATTTCATGGAAATTTAAATATTTGCCATATGCAGTTCATATTTGTACATTGCTCTTCTATTACATCACACAGATATTTGTAGTAGCATTTAATGCCAGAGTTTTTATGAGTAAATGAATTCATCAGAAACAGAAATTCAGCACACACACACACACAGTTAAACTTTTATTTCTGCACGTAACATGAGTCAATCTGTGGTATGTGTGATGAAAGTTATGTCCAACAGAGTTTCTTTTACAGGATTTTGGCTGCTTTATTTTTTACTAACCATCAGATTGCGATGTTTTCGACACACTTAAAGCTTTGAATCTTTTCCTGAAACAGTCAGAGGCAAATGTCAGTGCTTCACGAGGCTTTATTTGCCCATCACTATTGTCAACTGTTGAATGAATAAGTATCATGTCTCCGTCTCTGGGGCTCATCTAGTTGATGTGGTCTCCGCTGACATTCAGTGCTGTAGAGGTCATCTCTAGGTGCTGACCACCGTCTGGGCTGGGTACGGACTGGATCCAGAGGACTGCAGTGACCATCTGATCTGGATACGGACTGGATCTGGTGGTTAAGGTGACCTCGGAATAAGAAACAACCACACTAATATTAGCGTAGATGCCATTCTTCTGACGATGCACTGATTACATTGGGTGTTATGGGAAGTATTCCCGGCTCCGGTTGACCTAATTAATGCAGCCTAACAATCCTTTAAATTGTTCCCCAGGAGATCTATAACGCACTATCTGATGCAATACTGTAATTGACAGCTGCATGGTGACAATTTTGTCTCTAATAGTATCGATCTTGGAAGTAAAGTAGTTCATAAAGTCATTACTGCTATGCTGATGGGCATAGTCAGTGTCTGTTGGTTCTTTATTTTTTGTTAACTTAGCCACTGTATTGAATAAATACCTAGGGTTATGTTTGTTATCTTCTAAAAGAGTCGAAAAGTAATCAGATCTTGCCGATTTTAACGCTTTTCTATACGATAGGGTACAATCACGCCAAGCAGTACGAAAAACCTCTAATTTTGTTTTCCTCCAGCTGCGCTCCATTTTCCAGGCTGCTCTCTTTAGGGCGTGAGTGTGCTCGTTATACCACGGGGTCGGACTGTTTTCCTTAATCTTCCTTAGGTGCAGAGGAGCGACCGTATCTAGAGTCCTGGAAAAGAGAGAGTCAATAGTTTCTGTTACATCATCAAGTTTTTGATATTGATATTGGACATGCTGAGGAATTCAAATTCAGGAAGATTACTTAGAAAGCAATCTTTTGTAGTAGAAGTGATGGTTCTACCATACTTGTAATAAGGAGATGAATTTACAGTTTTAGTTATCTGGAGAATACACAAGACTAGATAATGATCAGAGATATCATCACTTTGCTGCAGAATCTCAACGGCATTGACATCAATTCCATGTGACAGTATTAAGTCTAGAGTATGATTTCTACAATGAGTGGGACCTGACACGTGTTGTCTAACTCCAATAGAATTTAAAATGTCTGTAAATGCTGCTCCCAGTGCATCGATTTCATTATTGACATGGATGTTAAAGTCACCTACTATTAAGACCTTACCTGTAGCTAACACCAGCTCAAATATAAAATCAGCAAATTCTTTAAGAAAATCTGTATGGTGCCCTGGTGGCCTGTATTCAGTAGCAAATACAAACATCATGGGGGATTTATCATTAACACTCTCTGGGATAATGTTACATGAAGCACCATTACTTCAAACGAGTTATACTTGAAGCCCGCTCTCTGAGAAACACTGAAAATATTGCTATAAATTGTAGAAACACCTCCCCCTTTACCTTTTAGACGTGGCTCATGTTTATAACAGTAATCATGAGGGGTAGACTCGTTTAAGATAATGTAATCATCTGGTTTTAGCCAGGTTTCTGTCAAACATAGCACATCTAGGTTATGATCAATGATCATATCATTTACAAAAAGCGCTTTTGTAGAGAGGGACCTGATTTTCAAAAGGCCAAGGTTTATCATTTGTTTCTCTGTATTATGTACATTTTTTATTTGTTGAATGTTGATTAGATTGTTACTCTTAAATTGGTTTGGACGTCTTTTGTATTGTCTAGCTTGGGGAACAGACACATCTCTATAGCATGATATCTAGGTGAAAGGGTCTCTATGTGCTGCGAAATAACTGATTTTGGTGACATGAGGCAGCTAGCAGATGGTCAGTTTAGCCAGTCTGTCTGCTTCCTGACCCGGGCCCCAGTTAGTCAAGTGCAAACTCTAAGACTATATGCCATATTACTAGAGAGAAGAGCGGCACCACCCCTGGAGGGATGAAGACCATCTCTTTTCAACAGGTCAGGTCCGCCCCAAAAACTTGTCCAATTGTCTATGAAACCTATGTTATTCTGCGGGCACCACTTAGACATCCAGCCATTTAGTGATGACAGTGTGCTATGTATCTCGTCACCACGATATGCAGGGAGAGGGCCAGAGCAAATTACAGTGTTTGACATGGTACTTGCAAGTTCACACACCTTAACATTATTTTTAGTGATCTCCGACTAGCAAAGTCGAACATCATTTGTGCCGACGTGAATAACGATCTTACTGAATTTACGTTTAGCATTAGCCAGCACTTTTACATTTGCCAAGATGTCAGGTGCTCGGGCTCCCGGTAAACATTGGACTATGGTGGCTGGTGTCTCTATTTTCACGTTCTGTACAATAGAATCGCCAATAACTAGAGCACTTTCATCAGGTTTCTCAGTGGGTGCGTCACTGAGTGGGGAGAACCTGTTTGATGTTCTGATCAGAACAGAAGAGCGGTGTTTTGACCCACGACTATGCCGTCTCACAGTCACCCAGTTGCCCTGCTGCAAAGGTGAAGTTACCGGAACCGAACAATGTACGGGACTTCCTGAACTAGTCGCATCCAAAGCCGTATCTGAGGCCCTCACATTCTTACTATCCTCGATTAAAGTTTGGATGCGTGTCTCTAGTTCTGAAATCTTCTCTGTCAGCCTAAGTATTTCCCTGCATTTATCACATGTGAATCCCTCGCTGCCGACAAAGATTGATAAGCTATGCATATGACAGGTGCTGCAGGTTACCAGAAAAGGAGAAGAAGCCATTACTCACCGTAGTTGTAGAACGCTTTCAACTCACCACTGTTGTTTGATAAACTTGTGAAGAAAAAAGCAGGGGGAGAAAACAACAACGGTTGTAGAGGCAGATAGAAAAAGTAAAAGTGAATCTAACACACAGAAGGCATGCTGCACTCGCGGTTGTAGGATAAAAATGAGCGATCAACGAGAGCGAGGGAAAAAAGGAAAGCAGTAGTAGATGTGCACATATACAATGTGCTGCCAGTCGGTGCTGTCAGTTATAAGCAGTAAGAATTAAGTGTATTTGGTTAAAATCTGGTTTAATCTCTCATGGTAAACAATTATTGATAAAAATTTGTTCTGTGGTTTCAGGAGTGAGAAAATAAGCATTGCATAACAGAATAGTCGGTGGCAGTGGCTGGCAAACTTTTCAAAAAAAAAAAAAAAAAAAAGAACCATAAGTTTAACATAAAAGAGATAGGGAGCAATGACTCAGGAGCAAGGCCTAAAATTTTCAACTAACTAATTTTAGGAAGCAACTAACTTACCTCAAATGTCCAAAAGAAAAGAAATAAACAACATAAAACTTCCCTCAACTCCCTGACTGAACCAAAAACAGGGACAAAAGTAAGTCTCAGCATTATACAAACAATAGTTTCTCCTTCACCTGATAGGGAGCTGCAAAATTCTCAAGTTTAGGCAGAAGTACAGGAACTTCATTTGGCTGCAAACTACAAGAGACACTTTTCATTTTTCAACGTTTTTTTCTTCGACTTGGGTAGCGGACCATCACGGTTGTGGAAAGCAGCACACAAGTAGCAGAATCTGTCCAAAACAGTTTCAGAGAGGTCAACTACATCTCTGAATTTTCTTGCCTCGGCATGTGACACTGTGCACACAGGACAGTGCGTGACGCATTGCACACCCATACCTTGTGCTAAAACGTCAACACCTGCATAATTAGACAGTGAAGTCAACAGTCAACAGTTCTTCATGAATGAGTGACTGGACTGACACCGTGTCTCAGAATCTTCACTGACTTTCCTTTAGAGTTACATGAAAGAGACAGTGTGCCTTCCAGCAAAAATGTCTGATACCCCTGATACCCATCAAATGAGGTGGTTTGGGTCAAGACAGAAGACGCAAACTCATTTACCGTTACTTTTCCTACAAGATGAGTAGGATAGAGTTCGGTCATAGCACAAGGAAAGACGCGCGTCTTTACCTTTGCTGAGCTCTCATCAATTAAAGGCAATGCATTACGCCTCACGCCAGTGAACACATTCTTATGCGTTAGTGCAAATTCGTCAAATGACGTGCTTGCATCCATAAGAGACTTAGTAGAGTAGCAGAGTCAATCATCAAAAATAGAATTAAGAGGTGGACAGACGAGCCCCCACTTGTAAAGTTCCCCTCCTGTCTAGGGGTTTAGGAGAAGTAGCAAAAGAAAAAAAAAAAAAAAACTATAAATAATAAAAAAAGCGGCAAGAACACACTTCAATCTTCCATCCCAGAGTGAAGATGACACCAACTTAGATATTAAAAAAAAAAAAAAAAAAAAAAAGGAACAATAAGTTTAACATAAAAGAGATAGGGAGCAATGATTCAGAAGGGAGCAAGGCCTAAAATAACAAACAAAATGTTCAATTAACTAAATTTAGGCAGCAACTAACTTACCTCAAATGTCCAAAAGAAAAGAGATATAAACAACATGAAACTTCCCTCAACTCCCTGACTGAACCAAAAACAGGGATAAAAGTAATGTCCAAGAAAGAAAAAAAAGGCACTCTTTCCCTAAGCTTCCCTTTTTAAGTCTTAGCAGTATACAAACAATAGATTTCTTCTCTTTAGTTAAACAAATAAGCAGAATAAGAAGAGGTTCTACCTCCAGACACCGTTCACAACTGAAGGACTATTAGCCACTGCTAACACACAACTTTCAATCTGGAGCAGGGGAGAAGGGTGTCTCTCTGGTGCAAACACTGGACTACCACCATATACTCCAGTCTCAGTCTCAGGCACGTTCTCATAACAAGCCACAGGTGATGGTGATTCTGCCTGGGAGAGAGCAGAGAAGAGAGAGACAGAGGGAGAGAGAAACCAAACATAGCACAGGCACAGGGCTTTGACCACGCCCCCACACTGGTAAACCAAAAAAAAGAAGAAACAACAATGAAAATATGTCTTGGGACGTAACAATTGCAAGCAAAAACTCAAAAACTTTTTTTTTTTTTTTTTTTTTTTGAAAATTAGACAATAATTTTTATTTGTCTAATTTTTACTAGTAACCCTAATTGCGTCAGCATCATGTTAACAACATTCTAACAATGTTGTATTATGTTAATTGTGTAAGCATTATGCTAACAATGTTAACACAGGTTCAAGCAAAATTAACATTAGCATGTTGCTAGCATGATATTAACATGTTTTAAACCATATATATGTATACACAGATGTCTCATTAGTGACTGTTTCTATGGGCTGCTATATGTAAGCCCTCCACCATATTGTAATGGTTAATCTTGACGTCATTTACCAGGTAAATACCGGTGGTTTTTATAACCAATGTTACAGCTATGCAGGATTGTGGCATCTTTGAATATTCATTGATTATTATGGTGAATGACATCAAGTTGAACATTCCAAAATGACGGTTGCGTCATCGTATCTGGAGTGGTCGAATGTGGCATCTATACATATCTATGGTTGTAAACAAACTGTTCTTGTGATTTGCATGAAAAATATTGTCTTGTTTTCAGAAAAAAACAAGTCAAAATTAAGTGAGTTTTTGGTTGAAACAGGCAAAATAATCTGCCAGTGGGGTAAGCAAAATAACCTTGTTTTCTGCTTGAAATAAGATTATTTTGCTTACCCCACTGGCAGATTATTTTGCTTGTTTTAAGCAAAAACTCACTTAAATTTGATGTCTTTTTTCTGAAAACAAGACTTTTTTTTTGTTTGTCTAGAAAATCCTTCTTGATTTAAGAAGTTTTTGATATTTTGGCTGGAATAAGACAAAAAAAAATCTAAGTAAGAAAAGCATTTTTTGCAGTGCAACCCTATTCTGTGGTTGCTGTACCGGTTACCTCTGGGGTGCTAATTTCGCCATGCTGATTCTCCCTAGTAGAGCACGCAGTTGACTGATGACTCGCTTACTTTTTTACAGTGGAAGAGCCAGATGTTGAAAAAATAGGAAAATCTTTGTTTGGTTTAGGCATACATGAGGCAAGATTTAACTGATAATATTGTGTTTGTATGGAGAGAACAAAACAAGAAACTGTAGTCTGGGAAGTCTCAAGTGTCCATCTTGCTCACGTGACCCCGAAAATCAATTTTTTAGACAAACATTTTGATGGTTGTTGTAGCCTCAGAACTGTTACAGAACACACACAATTGAAAATGAAACCAATACATAATTTTGTTTAAAGTAAATACAATCTTCTACATCAGTTTCAAAAGCAGTGTTTTGTTACAGATTTCTTAAAGGGGTCATCGGATGCCCATTTTCAACAAGCTGATAGGATTCTTTAGAGCAGTGGTTCTCAACCCTGGTTCTGGGGGCCCTGCAACTAAAATTCCCCCCAAAAATAAAATCATTGCATGTTAAGCTCAACTCCAAGAGTGTGATCTAACAGGCGTCAACCCGTGCCCTTTTTCCTCTCTAGTATCTCTACTCCAAACTTTCCTAGATGGGTGCTAGGCTGGGGGGAGCTGTTGTAATTTCTTTAATTTCTAACCTTGTCCAGAGCCATCGGACTTGACATACCGAGTGATGCATAGGATCAGTAATGGGACTTTCTCATTCTTTCTATAGAAATTACTCCCTCTGGCATGTCCCTTCACAGGATGGCGTGGGTGGAGTGGGATGGGGTGTCGAACCCAGTCGGGTTCTATGGGGGATGTGTGGCCCAGACAGCCCTAGCATCCCTTAGTTTGCTTTTGATTCGTTTTTGTTGGGTGGGGGGTACTGTGGGTAATGCTGCAATATTTTTCTGATAACAATGGCGGCATGAAGGGCCTATAAACAGTTGTTTTTTTGTTAGTTTTTTTTTGTAGAACAATCAAGATTGGGCTACGTCTACGGACGAGGAGTCTAAGAGATTGGTCAGAAGCATGTTCAGTTTCCTGAAGGAGTACCACCCCTCCTTCCTACTCTAGGCTTCAGCTAGCTAGAATCAAGTGGTTCGTCTGAATTGGCACGCCAATTAGCAACATCAGTTCGGCCAGCGTTGCCCAGTTTGAATACGGAATGGCTAATTTACGGTAATGCCCAAAATTGGCTGCACACAGGAGTAGACATAATGAGGAATTATTATAAGGATGCTCTAGAGGCTCCCAGAATGGAGCTCCTTGCATCTCTCCAAACCCGTTGCCAGGAGGCCTGGCAAGTTGTCATTAGGTGGGCTCGGAAAAACTTGAAAACCTTTCAAGAGGCGGCAATCCAGGCTGCAACTTGTGAAATGACAGGGTAATGGCCAGTGCTCCCCTGTGAGGGGAGGATGAGCAGCAGGTATATTCTCAGCTGGATGAAGCGGCCCCACCAACAGAGGTACATATTCCAGAGCAGCCAAGGTGGCTGGCACAGGCAGAAACACAGCCGCAACCGGGACCATCCTCGATCCCTGCGGTCGAGAATGATCGGATTAGCCAGGGAGATGGGGCGCAAGGGATTGCAGTGGTCATTCCAGACCCACCGACGGAAATGGTGGTGTGATGAAAAACCCCAAATCGTCAGAATAACCGAGGGGGCCAGCCTGCTCTGAGCTTTTCCCCAGCAGGGGGTGAAAGTCCCCTTTTGTTTCCAGGAGGGGGCGAGGGGGAGAGTAGGGCTGGTCTAGCCAGCCCAGGGTCAGACCCGACATGCCGGGGTGGGAGCCTTACCCCTCCAAGCCCAGCCCCACAAGCCCCCCAGGAGCCTGCAGTAGGGCCAGATGTCGGGGATGACGACCACTATGTTCATTATTACGTCCAGCAACACAACACCTCAATCGCTCAATCGGAGATATTCTTGCCTACCTCACATCCCTTCTCTGGCATCAAAACATGGAAAGTTACTGGACTGTGACAGCTGGTCTAAGGTAAGAGCTCATGTCAATCAACTGTCGTGGGAGCGGCCTCTGTTGGTGTGACAGCACACCGACAGGCATCTGAGAATGGCTCGATTTGAAAAAGGGGATATTATTTTTACAGATTAATTAAAAACCACTGCATGGATTTTTATCATTATAGGGTAGATTTGTACATACACTGCCAACACACATTAATGTTCAAACAACATGAAAAAGTGAACTTAGCATCTGATGACCCCTTTAACACACCCTCAAGTTCAAGTTCATGTTTATTTATAAAGCACATTTGAAAACAACAAGCATTGTACCAAAGTGCTGTACAATATGTAAACATAATTAAACAATAGAAAAGCAAAAACCAATAAATCAAAACTCATAAGATACAAATAAACGCCAATATTCTCAGGCAACACCATAGGCTAAATAGAATTAACAAGTCTTCAGTCTAGATTTAGAAGTGTCCAACGTGGGAGAGGATCTCACAGCAACTGGTAGTGCATTCCACTGTTTGGGTGCTGCAGCTGCAAAAGCTCAGTCACCCTTAGTCTTTAAACGGGACCAGAGAACAGAAGGATACAATTGGTTACAAGAGCACTTTATTCCCTTTTTTTATTCATGGTATTCATTTAGTAGTTATTGATTAGTCTTGTCTATCTTTTGTTAATGAAATTTATTTTATTACAACTTGTGTCTTCCTTGTGTTGATAATACAGTAAGAGGTTCTACAGGTTAGAGATCCCACCAATCTTTCTTATGTGATGTACTCATAACCACACACTAATTGACACGTGATCCAAGAATCATAACGTTGTCTGTACCCACCCTGACACAAGTACCCATCACTACACTATCTCGCCTCCCTAGGTTGGCAAAAGCAAAATTCACTATATTAGTTGGCATACCTGGGTGGACTAACTTTCAGTGAAATTTATTACAACACCTAGGTTCTTGACTGCTGTGCAGTGTTAAAGACAAGAAACCTAGTTGGCGTTCAATATTAGCAACACACGATGATCTAAAAGCAATAGCCTCAGTTTTGTCTTCATTTAACTTTAGGAAGTTTTCTGACAACCACATTTTAACTTTTCTCCAGACAGGAGATAAAATTTACAATAGTGTTTCCATTACTAGATTTAACAGGAAGCAACACTTGTGTGTCGTCAGCTTAACAGTGATAAGAAACATCATATTTCTGAAAGATTGAGCCAAGAGGAAGCATGTATAAAGAAAAAAAGCTGAGGACTTAAAATGGAACCTTGTGGGACACCACACAAAATCAATGCTGACGATTTAATAAAATGGAGTGATCTATTATGTCAAATGCTGCACTGAGATCAGTAAGAAATAAGATAACCCTGTCTCCGGAATCCAAGCAGCATATCATTTGTTACTATCAGCAAAGCAGTCTTGGTACTCAAGACAAAAGCCCTCAATCCTGATTAAAATTGATTAAGCATGTTACAGTCAGTCCGATAAGCAAAAAGCTGAAAATTAATGACCTTCTCCAGAATCGTTGATAGAAATGGCTACTTTAAAATTGGCCTGTACTTATTTAAGACATCAGGGTCCAAATTAGGTTTTTCAGGAGAGACTGCACTACAGCATGTTTGAAACTTGTGTGATTATGGCAGTTTGGATCCAGTCTCACTTGTGGTTACTTCAGATGATATCAACTCTATAGATGGCCATATACCTGACAAATATTATCCTTGTATTGTAATTATTCCCTTAAATTGTAAGTTTGCTGATTTTCAACCTGCTTGGTATTGCTAGTATGATATATGGTAATATATTAGCACATATATCATGGTAATAAATGTAAATGCACACAGTAAAATCAACTCTGTTCAGAGAACATTTGGTCCCTCTCTAAATAGAGTTAAATTAACACTGAAGCAGAGTTAAAGTTAATTAGATAATTAAGTGATCAGTTAAAAGCTGATTGAGCATTAATGATGAACAGCTGCTGTTAACAAGCAGAATCACTGAAGAAAAGAGAAACTGAAGAACTACAACTGACTTCAGCCACAGATTATATCAACTGAAATAAAATAAGTCATTAAATGTCTCAAGATCTCAACAGACAATAATTAAACAACTCCACAAACAGCATCACCAGCTTCACTCATTATTAACCAAACTGACTTTATTTCTGCTACACGTCTACAGAAGTTCTTACTGAGAATTACAAATGTTCTCTGAAAAGAGTTGATTTCACTCTGGGGATTTTACTGTGCATAGTGTTTAGTTTGAGTTACTTGAGATATTCACATTCATTTGTCAAAATTCTGCTAGATGAAGCAAAATGGTGCATTTTTCATTATTCCAGTATTGTTTATTTACATAAAGACATTGTGATAATATCCATCTTATTATTCTCATAAGAGCAGATTTGCAAATTTATTGTGTCTGGCTTATAGTGTGCTTCCAGTTATTATCTGCTGTACAAAACAGCCTGTTTTGCGGCTTCAAATTACATATTTGTGTTTCTTTTAATTAATTATATTAATTATAAACTCACTGGGTTGTAGCAGAAACCATTTTAGTGTTTATTGCACTTGCTATTTTTTCTTGTTATTTCTGTACTGCAACTAATCAAGCAGAAATCTTCCAAATTCACAGAAAACAGCTTATATGTGATCCAGTCTCAGCTGTGGTTACTTCAGATGATGTCAACCCTCATGAAGACTTCAGATGATAACAATAGAGGGACATAGAAACCTGACAAATATTACCTTTATATTGTAATAATTGCCTTAAAGCACAAGTTAAGTGATTTCAAACTGTTTTGTACTGTTATGATATATGGTAATATATCATCATATATATCATAGTAATATATATGAACACAAATAGAGTATGGGAACGTGACGACAGCAACGTGCAACATTCTGGGACATTACAGTTTACACTGGGTAATAGTGGAGGTAGATGTTAAAATTTATATTGTACATTTAAAAACACATTAGAATGGAGAATGCTTGCTGTGACATAAACTGCCATATCTACTGACATGACCGGAGTGGAGAACTGATCTAAAATGAATCACAATTTTAATTCTTTTCAGCTTGAAACAACACAATGGTGAAAGCAGCTCAATGAAAATAAACAACTTCAAAATCTGGCTTTGTCGTTTGTTTTCATTATTAATTACAGATTCAAAATTTCCGATCCATGTGAATTTGTAAGTGCTCACGCTATAAATAACACATTTAGAAATGTAATTTAATCTGTGATATGACTCACTGTGATCACTATCATTGTTCATAAAGCAACTCATCTGATTTACTGTTCAGCAGCTCTTTGTAAGAAATTGTGTATTTGTTTAATTTAAGTCCAGTAAAACTTATTGCACTTCATCCCTTAAAGAAATTAGGGCGATATGATATATGATTAAATACATCAGCGATTACTTAAGAATATTCATTCATGGATTTGCGCTACTCCACCACCTGCATCGTCTTTACGCACAGACTAAACTTACTAGAGAAGCGTGACATAATATACCTCTGTAAGTAAATGAATTTAAATTCATGTCTTCATGTCACACACTTTAATGCTCATCGAATGGAACATATACGTTGTCTTCGAACTGTAATCAGGGCTGAATATTTCAAGTCTGCAGGGCACTTACTTTTGAATAGAACTGACATCTGAGATACACACAAAATCTGCAGAGCGGTGGTTCACTTACATGATCAACTGGCTGAGATCAAGCTATGGTGTTTCTTTAGGGCAGTGGTTCTCATTCCTGGTCCTGGGGGCCCTGCAACTAAAATTCCCCCCAAAAATAAAATCATTGCATGTTAAGCTCAACTCCAAGAGTGTGATCTAACAGGTGTTGCCCCGTGCCCTTTTTGCTCAGTCTCCCTACTCCAAACCTTCCTAGACGGGTGCTAGGCTGGGGGAAGCTGTTGTAGTTTCTTTAATTCCTAAGCTTGTCCAGAGCCATTGGACTTGACATACAGAGTGACGCATAGGATAAGTAATGGGACTGTGAATCAAGCCCAGTCGGGTTCTTTAGGTGATGTGTGGCCCAGCCAGGACTAGCATCCCCTGGTTCGCTTTTGATTTGTTTTTGTTGGGTGGGGTGTACTGTGGGTAATGTTGCAACATTTTTCTGATAACAATGGTGGCATGAAGGGCCTATAAACATTTTTTTTTTTTTGTAGAACAATCAAGATTGGGCTACGTCTACGGACGAGGAGTTTAAGAGATTGATCAGAAGCATGTTCCGTTTCCTGAAGGAGTCCCACCTCTCCTTCCTACTCCAGGCTTCGGCTGGCTAGAATCGTCAACTGGTTCGTCTGAATTGGCACGCCAACTAGCAACATCAGTTCGGCCAGCATTGCCCAGTTTGAATACGGAATGGTTTATATATGGGAATGCCCGAAATTGGCTGCACACGGGAGTAGACATACTGAGGGATTATTATAAGGATGCTCTAGAGGCTGCCAGAATGGAGCTCCTTGCATCTCCCCAAATCCATTGGGAGGGGGCCTGGCAAGTTGCCATTAGGTGGGCTCGGAAAAACTTGAAAACTATTCAAGAGGCGGATATCCAGGGTGCAACTCGTGAAATGACAGGGTTAATGACCGGTGCTTCCCTGTGAGGGGAGGATGAGCAGCAGGAATATCCTCAGCTGGATAAAGCATCCCCACCAGCAGAGGTATATACTCCAGAGCAGCCAAGGTGGCTGGCACAGGCAGAACCACAGCCGCAACTGGGACCATCCTCAGAGGATGGATCGGATTAGCTGGGGAGATGGGGCACAAGGGATTGCAGTGGTCATCCCAGACCCACCAATGGACATGGTGGTGTGACGAAAGACCCCAAATCATCAGAATAACCGAGGGGGCTAGCCTGCTCTGAGCTTTTCCCCAACAGGGGGTGAAAATCCCCATTTGTTTCCAGGAGGGGGCGAGGGGGAGAGCAGGGCTGGTCTAGCCAGCCCAGGGTCAGACCCGACACGCCGGGGTGGGGGACTTACCCCTTCAAGCCCAGCCCCACAAGCCCCCCAGGAGCCTGCAGTAGGGCCAAGCAGTTCCACGGTGACCAGGGAACTTCCGGCTGACCTCCAGACAGAGGGACAGGTGATGGCCCAGAGCATACACAAACGTCATGACCACTATGGGGATAAATGCAAGAATTGGGCCTTGACCCCGGCCAGGGCCTTGTTGTTTCTGGGGGATTCAAATTTAGGGCTAGTGCTACCCAGTGAGGACGGTAAGGTGGAAGTGGATTATTATCCAGGAGCAAAACTGGCACAAGCTGCCAGAACAGAGCTCTATTGTAAAGTACAAGACCACTTTGTCACTCGGGGTCCAGGATGTGGTGCTCTCCTATGGATTAAACAACAGGGAACAGGGAAACACGGTGCTCCTGAGGAACGCTGTGGAACTTTTATTGGGGCGCTACTGGGGCGGTTTGTAGACAATGAGTCCCAATTGGACTCTCATTGGGCTATGTTTAGGCATTGGCTAAGTCATTTAAAC
Organism: Labeo rohita; assembly: GCF_022985175.1. Lineage (NCBI taxonomy): Eukaryota > Metazoa > Chordata > Actinopteri > Cypriniformes > Cyprinidae > Labeo > Labeo rohita. Next base: position 18,993 of record NW_026127616.1, read on the forward strand.
TGCTCTGCACATTTTGCATGTCTCCCTTATTTAACACATTTTCAAGTTCAAGTTCACGTTTATTTATAAAGCACATTTGAAAACAACAAGCATTGTACCAAAGTGCTACCAAAAGCAAAATTCACTACATTAATTGGCATACCTGGGTGGGCTAACTTTCAGTGAAATTTACTACAACAACTAGGTTCTTGACCATTTTAATAAAATGGAGTGATCTATTGTGTCAAACGCTGCACTGAGATCAATAAGATCTAAGATAACCCTGTCTCCGCAATCCAAGCAGCATATCATTTGTTACTATCAGCAAAGCAGTCTTAGTACTATGAAAAGCCCTCAATCCTGATTAAAATTGATCAAGCATGTTACAGTCAGTCCGATAAGCAAAAAGCTGTAAATTAATGACCTTTTCCAGAATCGTTGATACTTGGTTACTTTAAAATTGGCCTGTACTTATTTGAGATATCAGGGTCCAAATTAGGTTTTTCAGGAGAGACTGCACCACAGCATGTTTGAAAGTTGTGTGATTATGGCAGTTTGGATCCAGTCTCACTTGTGGTTACTTCAGATGATGTCAACCCTATAGATGGCCATATACCTGACAAATATTATCCTTATATTATAATTATTCCTTTAAAGTGTAAGTTTGCTGATTTTCCACCTGCTTGGTATTGTTAGTATGATATATGGTAATATATAAGCACATTTATTATGTGTGAGATTGTAACAATCCTGACCTCCTGTGCCC
>NW_026127617.1:0-19226 GCF_022985175.1 Labeo rohita
AAAAACAGGACAGTCAAAAAATGGTTACGTAGCATTAGATAAAATTAATCTTAAGTAGATAGAAGGGCCATAGGCAAATCTTACACCACAATGTTCCTTCGCAACATTAACACTACGAAGGTTAGGTAAAATTTTGTAAGTAGCATGCAATAGAATTCATCTTAAATAAAGGAAAACACAATGGCTCAAATAAACCCACAGTATGCTTATTACTATCTCAGCTAGAATAGGCCGTCTAGGAGAGGAACCACAGTACAAAGAAAAAGAACCCCCAAAAGAAATCAAACCATTTGCACACACTCCAAGACAATTAATCACTCCAAGTGCAAAGTGGAACTCGTTCTCCTTCTTTCCAGTCGCTGCTTACACCGTGCTGAGATTTATGAGTTTTATAACATAACTGTCATGAACCAGAATACACAGTGTTCACGCAGAGCCAGAGAAGCTGAGGATTTGAGGTTAAAAAGTGTATATATATATATATATATATATATATATATATACAGTACAGACCAAAAGTTTGGACACACCTTCTCATTCACTCATTCAAAGAGTTTTCTTTATTTTCATGACTATGAAAATTGTAGATTCACACTGAAGGCATCAAAACTATGAATTAACACATGTGGAATTATATACATAACAAAAAAAGTGTGAAACAACTGAAAATATGTCATATTCTAGGTTCTTCAAAGTAGCCACCTTTCGCTTTGATTACTGCTTTGCACACTCTTGGCATTCTCTTGATGAGCTTCATGAGGTAGTCACCTGAAATGGTTTTCACTTCACAGGTGTGCCCTGTCAGGTTTAATAAGTGGGATTTCTTGCCTTATAAATGGGTTGGGACCATCAGTTGTGTTGTGCGGAAGTCAGGTGGATACACAGCTGATAGTCCTACTGAATAGACTGTTAGAATTTGTATTATGGCAAGAAAAAAGCAGCAAAGTAAAGAAAAACGAGTGGCCATCATTACTTTAAGAAATGAAGGTCAGTCAGTCCGAAAAATTGGGAAAACTTTGAAAGTGTGAGAAGGTGTGTCCAAACTTTTGGTCTGTACTGTATATATATATATATTAGAAAATAACCAATCATTTTACTAGATAAGAGCCCATTGAGAGTTTAGAGCCGTTTGAAGCTGCATTTAAACTGCATTTCAGAAGTTCAAACTCACGGGCACCATAGAAGTCCACTATATGGAGAGAAATCCAGAAACGTTTTCCTCAAAAAACAATTTCTTTACGACTGGATAAAGAAAGAAAGACAGACATGAACATGTTGAATGACAAGGGGGTGAGTAAATTATCAGGAAATTTTTGTTCTGGAAGTAAACTTCTCTTTTAAAGAGATAGTTCGCCAAAAAATGGAAATTCTGTCATTAATTGTTTACCCTCATGTCGCTCCAAATCCATTAGACCTTCTTTCATCTTTGAAACACAAATTAAGATTGATGAATTGATGAAATCCGAGAGTTTTCTGTCCCTCCATAGACATCAAGGGTCCTTTTACATTCAAGGTCCAGAAATGGAGTAAGGACATCATTAAAACAGTCCATCAGTGGTTCAACCCTAATTTTATGAAGCTATGAGAATAATTTTTGTGTGCAAAGAAAACAAAAATATTTATTAATTTATTTAACAATTTCTTCTCTCTTGGGACAGTCCTACGCCATTACAGAGAGTACCACGACACATGCGTGTTCTACGTCAGTAAAATCACATGTGTGTGTCTCGTGGTACTCTCTGTAATGGTGGAGGACTGTCCCGAGAGAGAAGAAATTGTTGAATAAATGAATAAATATTTTTGTTTTCTTTGCACACTGTTTTTACAAGCAGAACAAAGCACACACATGCATCACTGTACTCTCTGTAATGATGGAGGACTGTCCCAGGAGAGAAGAAATCAATGAATATAGTTTAAATTAAAGCAGGGTCAGAAAGCTCTCAGATTTCATTAAAAATATCTTAATTTGTGTTCTGAAGATGAACGAAGGTCTTAATGCTTACGGACACTGAGGAGCATATAAAAGTCAACCATGGGTGGAAATTAAACGCGAGTGGGTTCTGAGCTTTAGAGGGTCTGCTGCCCGAGCAGCGTGGCTGGACAGTGACATAACCAGCTGCATGAGGGGCGCTCCACAGACCAACAGGAGTTATTTTTTGTTGTTGCATGTTTTATTTGCAACTGTGTTTTTGTTTACATGTTGCGGTTTAAAGACCAGAGATCCCAGTTTGTGTTTTGAGGGAGCATTTTATGTTACTTAATTGTGTTTGTTTTTACAAATCTTTCACAAAAAAAGACTTGGTCATGACAAAGTTTGCTATTGAGAATTCGTTATTGTACCTCATAGGTTACAATGTCAATATAGGTCTATATACACACACAAAAAAAAAAAAAACAAACAAACAAAAAAAAAAAAACCCTGTAAAAAGACTGGCAGCAGGGATTCCAGAGATATTCTGTTATATTACAGAAAATCACCATTTCACAAAATTACAGAGAGAGGGCTGGCTCAAACTGCGGCATCGGCATCTCGCAGCGGCACTTCCTGAGGCATCTCCAGATGCCACGGGCTGTCTCCGGCAGCTGATTGTACAGCGGCATCTCCAGCAGCCAGGGATTTTCTTTGCTGGCCAGTTACATAGTTTGATGTAATACTTTTTAATGGTAAAAACTGCATTTTAACAAAATACTGTCTATGCCATTTGTAACCATTTATCAGTTTGTTAATAAGGTTTTAATGCTTCATTACAGAGAAAGCTGAAATTGCTGCGTGTGTGTGTGTATATGTAGGTATGTATATATGTATATATATATATATATATATATATATATATATATATATATATATATATAGATATATATATATATATAGATATATATAGATAGATAGATAGATAGATATAGATATAGATATAGATATCTAGTTAGTAGACCACAATCCTTAATAAAATAAAAATGCCGTGTATTCCATACAGCTTTATTGAAAAGTTACTATTTAGGAATATAATCTGTTAAAACAGAAATTCCTATTGCTGTTATGCTGCACAAAGATTGTGCCATCAAGTAGCGGCATCTCCCAGCGGCATCTGGCAGCGGCATAGAGGTTGTTGTGCCCACCCTACACAATTTTTAATTCATTTAATATATATCAAGAATAATTAAAATAAATTAAGCATCGAATGGTCCATGATTTTTAATAAAAATAAGAAACTACAGCTGATGTGTGTTTATTTTTTTATGAAAAGAGACTTGTTTCTCTGATTGGTTGCGTTGCGGTGTCTCATGCGTCATTGCGTCTTTAGCATGTGTACATGGAGTAAAGCCTTGATGCTAGCAATGTGTTTTTTTCACAACATTTTATGGATCGCATAAAATATGGATATAAGAAAATGGCTCGTCAGTTCTACTTCTGCAAGACCTTCTTCAGATTTAGAATGTACTACGATCACTCTGCCTTTTCAGCCAGCACGGCCTATTCAATCTGACATCACGGAAACACCTGTTGGCTCAAACTCTGAGACTGGGGCTAATGGAGCCGAGGCGGAATTTTCAAATCTACAGGCCGTGGATGATCTCGGGATCGATCAACCCAATCAAGTAAAATTAAAACAATACCCTGCACGCATGTTCGGTGGCAAAAAACGTGCTTTTGTGTCTAGTTGGTACATTAATCGAGACTGGCTTGAGTACAGCGTAAAAGCTGATTCTGCGTTTTGCTTTTGCTGTCGTAAATTTAATGTTGGCACGAGCCGTGTGGATGCGTTTGTGAACGCTGGCTACCGTAACTGGAAGAATGCCAATGAAACAGACCGAGGATTTCACAAACACCAAACTTCTAAAGAGCACCTTTCTTCATACGCAATGTGGAAGGAAAAAGAAAGACGTGTAAGCAGCGGAAAAGAGATCTCCACTCTTTTAAACGCAGACCAACTGCAAAAGAACCGGTACTACATGTTCTCCATAATAGACGTTATTGTCTTTCTGGTGGAAAATCAGCTGCCATTACGGGGAAAATTGGATGCTTTTGACAACATGTCTGAGGGAGGCAGCGGCCTTTTTCTTTCATTGCTGGACTACACAATAAAAAAGGATCCCCTTTTGGCTGACGCAGTGAAAACGCTTCCTCGAAATGCCACGTATACCTGTCATGATATTCAAAATGAGATCATAAGTTTACTAAGTGAAGTGGTAACTGAGGCTATCGTGAAAGAAGTGGGTGACTCCTATTACACATTAAAGGTAGATGGTACCCGCGACCCTACAGGCTGCGAAAATATATCAATTGTCATTCGGTTTGTGAATGAGAGCGAGTCCTACGAAGTAGCAGAGCGCCTGTTAACCGTAGCTACTGCTGAAATGGGTGATGCCCGGACACTGACAGATACCATTTTAGCAGAGCTAAACAAAGCTGGACTTAACCCATCAAAGATTCTTAGCCAAGTATATGATGGTGCATCGCTGATGTCAGGAAAGATTGGTGGAGACCAGAAGCTGTTACAAGAAAAACTTAATAAGAATATCCCTTATGTTCACTGTCTTAATCATCAGTTACATTTAGTTGTAGTGCACGCGATGTCAGCTGAGGCAGCTGTGATGGATTTTTTTAACGTTTGTAACGCATCCCAACAAACATGAGACGTCCACCCGACGTGCAGATCACGTCTATATTGCGTCGGTCGGTCCAGGACCATATTTGTACTTCTACACGACGTGCAAATCCAGTACAGTATCTGGACGTCGGACTACGACGTCCCTTGGACGTAGATATGCAGTTCAAAATTTGAACGTCTATTAAGGGGTTTTCCTGGACGTCTGTATAACGTGCAGAACAGGTTCAGGAAATCGACTTAAGAACTTTTTATACAATTAAACATGACAAAGTTCTGACTTAAAAAAAATGTAAATATCATTTTTATAAAACATTTACGTGTTAAAACAGTGTAATATTTGTATAAAAACATCATGTCAGTAACATAATGCGGCCATTTAATTATTTTATTAATATTATTATTATTATTATTATTATTTTATGTGTAGTATTTTTCACTAGGACATTGACAGAAACAGCCGCTTACATCTATGTGTGTGTGATTAAGTTAATTTAAAGTTTAAGTTAAATAGATGTAAAGAGATTTAAATATAATAGATAAATATATTTAAATATTGAATAATAATACAGAATATTAACACAATATTATTGTTTATTATATATTTTAATAATAATAATATATTTAATAAATACATTTAAATTTAATTTAATAAATAGATCTACATTTAAACGTGCGCTTGCGTGAGGGGCATTAACGTAGTGACGTAAACGTGATGGCGCAAGCAGCCGCGAAGACGGAAGATATTGATATTGTGTATTACCAAAGACCGAAGATATAACCACCACGATAGATCCGTCGTGTAATTTATTTAACTTTACGTTAAGGACACTTTATAAAGCCTACAGAGGATGGGACCCAACTTGACCAACGAACAGCCTTCACAACGCAACGCTGCTATTTGGAAATTTAAACAGTAACGGTCTCTAACGGTCATCTGAGACACGGACGGGTGCTAAGCCGAAGGTAAGCGATATAAATGTACCTTTATTCGTCGTTTTGTCAATCTAATGTTAAATTTCACTTTAGATGTATTTTGTTCTGTGTTATGACGATTTCAAATTCAACTTTTTGTAATTTTTATATCTCCCTGTTGGTTAATTTGCGAGTAAAGTGGTCAGTGAAGTTACAGTCTGAGGTAAATTTATGTTGATCCCTTTTAATTGTCTAAATTAGTCACTAAAACAGGTAACTTCACAATAATGTAAGATTTTCAAAACTTTGTCTTGTGTTAAGTGTGTGTGTTCTTGTAGTAAAATAGACTTTCAGTAAATTCACTAAAGACTAAATATCAGTCTGGCAGTTTTTTCTGATCATATGTTTACCAAAGAGGTTATAATGAGCATTGTGAAGCTATATTTGTAGTTATAATAATAATAATCGTTTATATTTCAATGTTGTTTTCAGGGCAGTTCATGAAGACGAGATGAGATGTTTTGTCAACCTGGACAGAAGTTCCACCTCCCACACCAGACTCTCTGCTGTATATGGAGGCCTGTGCACTAGCACATGGGTTTTTGGAGCCAGGGACCTCTTGCAGGGAAGAAGATTTTCCAAGGACCCCCTCATAAATATAACAGTGTTTAAGGCTAAAGTTAATGTGGATAGAAGTATAATGAACATAATATAATTGTTTTATTGGTGCAAATTGTCCCTATTTTATATGAACTGTGTAATAATACAGCACAATATAGGCCTAATTTACCATATTTTCCAGACTTTACACCAGGTCAGGAAAAAAAAACATGCATAAGTTGCATTGGTGTATAAGGCACATTTTAAAATAATAAATAAAACAAATGTTAATAAACTTAACAAACATTATAAACAATGTAAACATGTAATTTACTTTTCCAAATAATTTAAATTAATTGCCATTCAGAACAGATATATATATATATATATATATATATATATTAGGGGTGTGATGAGACACTTATCCCACGAGACGACATGAGACTGGGTTCACGAGAACGAGACGAGAATTTTAAACTTTTCTTAAGAAATCCTCAATGATTAAAATATAGGGAAAATAGTCTTTTATTCAACTGAAAAAGACAAAATGCAAAAAACATTTAGGTGTATTTTGAACTTTATGAAATTAAACTTCCATTTGAATGGAATAATATGCAGTAATAAACAACATTTAAACAAGAGCTTCACGATTCTGGATAAATTGCAAATCCCACTTGTTTTTAATAAATTGGAGATCACGATTCTAGAGAAAAAAGATTGGAAAACTAAACAAAATAACAATTTACTAGTGGTTCTGACAAACTATTCACTGCTTAAGACTTTTAAAAACATATTCATTTAAACAAAATAATAATAATAACAATAAAAACATTTAATGAAGAGAGTCAGTGTCTCACTTCATTAAGACTTGTTTGACTATTGAAATTTCCTGAATGAATGATTCAATGACATACTTTTTTTAAATGGGCAATTGTCGCCACCTCCTGGCGGAAGAGGTTAAGCGTTACTATACATACAAGATAGTTTCGTTTTGATCGCTACTGTACAAAATGTGTTTATACCCTAACTATAAACTTTAATCCCAGTACTTCTGTTACTTAAATGTCTGTTACACAGCAATAATGATTATAATGTGGTTGAAAAGATTGTTTGTGTTGTTCTTTCTGCGTTCACATTTACCCTCTGATTCATTAACATGGGCATCGACCAAACGAGCCATTCATTACAAGCAATATTTATTTTAAATTAAGCCTATCACAAACTTATTTAATATGATACTGAAACTGCTAAACTATTTCTTTAGTATGTACAGAAGGTTTTAAACTTCTCTTGTGTCAGAATTAGACGTTTTTTCCCCCTCAGTTCAGCTCCAACAGGTGAACATAATGTATGTTTTGTATGTTATTTGTTACAGTTGTTATCCACTGAAAATACGTCCACAGTGACCAGATCTAAACTAAATTTTAACCTTCTAGAGGTGTCCTGTGAATGTCAATATTGGACGTCCAGAAGACGTCATAAAAAGACGTTGTAAAAACTTTCATTCTGGCTCTTCAGGGGACGTCATTTCAACGTCCGACAAAGACGTTGAAATGACGTCGTTTGGACGTACTTTTACTCATTCATTACAATTAATATTTATTTTAAGTTAAAATTTAAATGTTTTCATGGTTTTTGTACACTGTGTCTGTAAGTTTATTTACAAGTACAAATAAAAAATTATAATAAAATAAACATGATTTTTACTTGAATGCAGCCTAAGAGTGTATATATTATGTCCAGAAACAGTATAAATGACATCTAAATGAGACTGCAGTTGACCTTCTAAGACGTTGAAAATACGTCCATAATGACCAGATCTGAACTAAATTTTAACCTTCTAGAGACGTCCTGTGAACGTCACTATTGGACGTCCAGAAGACGTCATGAAAAGACGTTGTAAAAACTTTCATTCTGGCTCTTCAGGGGACGTCATTTCAACGTCCGACAAAGACGTTGAAATGACGTCGTTTGGACGTACTTTTGCTCAGTGGGCTTGTACAAATATTGTAAGAAGCCCACAATAGCTGTGCACTACAAGGGTGAGCGCCTCAAACGGCTTCTTGAACAAAGGTGGACAGGCCATTTAGCTACCGTCTCCGTCATTCTGAACAACTTCGAAGAGATCACATCTCTTCTGACTGAAATTGACTCTGTAAGAGCCCATGGTCCAGAGCTGCGAATGGAAGCTGTTGGCCTGCTGAGAGAGATATCTACACCCAGCTTCTTGTTCATTGCGAACCTTGTGCACGAAGTGCTCACATTGTTGGATCCACCAAATAAGCTTCTGCAGAGGGAGGACACTGACCTTTGGACAGGTCTGAGCATTGTGACCAGTGCGAAAGTGTGCATGCAGAAACTTCGTTGTGATGAGGGATTTACAAAAGTGTGGGAGAAAGCCACGGCTGCTGCCAATGCGCTGCCGAAATCCACGACCCCAAAGCGAAGACGCACGGGAAACAAGAATATGGACGATTATTTGGTGGAAGAAACAACGGGTCAAAGAGAGGATGACGTAGAAACAGAACTCAAGAGACTGTACTACAGCACTGTAGATTCAGTGGTTGGAGAAATGGATCAGAGATTTAGTGAACAAAACTCACATTTATACCGCGCACTGGCTGTGCTTGATCCAGAGAGTGATTTATTTCTGGATCCTGAGACTGTGAAATGCATAATGGACCTGACACAATCACCAATTTGTTATGCAGAGTTTGAAGTTGCGAAAAACTTTTTGAGGTCGCAAAAGGAATCGAAAACAGAGGGGGACAACTGGACCACAAAATTAATTCTCTCCAAATACCACAAAGCTCTGCAAACGATGCCCAGTGTACTGACTGCATTTAAACATGCTCTGACTTTCGGTGCTTCTACAGCGATGTGTGAGAATTCTTTCTCCTCTCTGCGCAATGTTTTTAGCGACCACAGACGCTCAATGCTTCACAAACGGAAGGCCCAGTTAGTACAGCTGGCCTTTGAGAGGGATCTTACTCGAAAATGCACGACCGAATGGAAGGACACCGTTTTAAGGAGGTTTAATGTTCGCACGCGCCGCCTTCATCTTTTTTAAAAGGTAATGCGTTTATTTTATTTACGCACGCTTAAATGTGTTACTTGTTCATCTGTTTTGTTGGTAATATTGATTTTTGTGATTTTCTTTACGGGAAATGAGCTGACAGTCTGTGCCAGTTGTATGAGTATGGGCTTGCACTGTATTGTTTTTGTTTTTGCCTCGTTTTTGCAAGTTATTGTTGCTAATTGTATGCCCCCTTGTTAGATGTTGCGTGCCCCCCTGTTAGTCATGGTCTGGCGCCGGCTCTGCAACAGCTCCTCCAAAGCGTCCACCACATCAGCCTCCGCGGCAGAAGTATCAGCACAAAATACTAGCATTATCGATTTGGCCGAGGCAATCACTCCACACCAACCAGCCAACTTCAGATTTCCTGGAAGGCAGTTCAGAAAAGAGACATTTTCTCGTCATTTAATACAAACTGGTTCAACAAATGGAGGTGGCTGCATTGAGGAAGGTGATCGCGTTGTCTGTTTTAGCTGTGTGAAAGCAGTGGAAAAACGTCTCATTAATGAAGATAGTGTGAGGTTTGACAGCAGTTTTGTAAAGGGAGGCTTCACAAACTGGTGGAAAGCCACAGAAAAATTCAACGAACAAGAGAAGTCTAAACTTCATTGCGATGCCATTCAAAAAATCGCTGTCGCTGGACAAAACACCCCAATTACTGCTATTTTATCTGATGCTGCCCGCCAAGCTCAAGATACAGCAAGGCATGTTTTGGAGCTAATGTTCAGGTCAGTTCTCTTCCTAGGAAAAAAGGGGGTGGCTTTTCGGGGTGACAGCACACGTGATGGCATTTTTTTATGAACTGATGCTACATACGTAGCGTACATACAATCTCCCAAGAGAGAGACAGTGGGTTAAAGGGGAAATAACTGGCTCTCGGACACGATCCAGAATGAAATCATTCAACAGTATGCCTGCGCAAATCAACATAAGATTGTATCCCGTGCCTCAAATAGTCTGTTCTATGGACTGACAGCTGATGGTCACTCTGATTTTCTTGGATTTTACAGTGCCCCTGACAGCAGTGGAGAGACCCTGTTCAGGTGCATCAAAGATGTATTTCTCAGGCTGAACATCCCATTAGAGCGTCTCCATGGATATTGTTTCGATGGAGCTTCTAACATGTCAGGACGGTTTTTGGGTGTTCAGGCGTGGCTAAAAAAATCATGCCCAGAGTCCTTCTTCGTCCACTGTGCCAACCATTCACTTGACTTAGTTCTTCAGGAGGCTGCACGTGAGGTGCGTCTCATTGCGGATTCAGGTAACTTTGTTCAGGGTGTAGCTGTGGTAATCCGTGAGTCAGCAAAACGCAAGGATCTCTATTAGTCAATGTTTGGCTGCGATGATGTAGTTACCTTACTGGCCATATGTCCAACAAGATGGTGCATACAGACAACAGCTATCAAACGTGTGTGTAGTGGCTACAGAGAAATAACCAAAACAATGGAGCAGCTTAAGGAGGACAGGAGTGTTAGAGGAGATATCAGAGTGAAGATCAGAGGCTTGCACAAGCAAGCAATGAAAGCAAAAACCTATTATGGGCTCCTTTGTTGTGAAGCAATATTCGAGCCATGTGAGTTGGTGGCCAGGAGTTTGCAGCAAACCAAAGCCAGTGCACTGGGCGCCCTTAAGTGTGCTGAACTGCTTGATGCATGGAGGCCCTTCAGGATGATGCAATGGTGGATAAAATGCTACAAACTGTATCCTCAGCAGGACTTAAAATGTCAGATGAGAAAAGGATGACAAAACCCCCAACACACTATCGACACACAGCAGAGCCAGAGGCAGAATCACAAGTTGCACAACACTCATTTTGGAGACGAGAATTTTATGAAGCTGTGGACTTGGTCAGAGCAGAAGTAAAGAGGAGATTTGATCAAGATGGTGTGAAAACAGCAGCTCTCAGAGAAAACATGTTTATAACGGCAGCCAACAAGAAGCAAATTGTAGATGTAGATTCTGTTCACCTGCCACATCAGATTGACAAACAAAGACTGGAGATCCAGCTGAAAATGATGGGAGATCTTTGCAGTGATTCCATCGATACAGTAAAAGACATCACAACAGCCATGTTTAAACTCCATCCACAAACAAGAGCTCTTTTCAAAGAAGTTGAAAACCTCCCCATGAAAGTCTCCTCATCTCAGCTGCTTCATCAGAGAGAACATTTTCTGCTCTCCGCCGTCTGAAGACATGGTTACGCACAACCATGACGCAAAAACGACTGACCCACCTTGCTCTGATGCATGTTCATGGAGATATTTTGGACAGTTTAGACATTGATGCCCTCATGTGTGACTTCATCAGCATCAGCCCAGAGAGAAAGGCCACATTTGGAGTTCTGCATACAGGCAGGCAGTAAAGGTAAGACAGTAATGTTTCTTAATAGGACATTTATAGCTGAGAGGTCTATGTGTATGAGTTAATTTCTGTGTGCTGTCGCCATTCAGCCTGCAGTTGTGTCTGGAAATTGCATGTGGAGGATCATATGCTGATGGTTAGGCTATACTAATAAAGTTTATTGGCGTACATACAGTGATGGAAATAATAACTAACATTTAAAATTAAATTAAAAAGATGAAATCAGTGTTTTAAATATAAAGTTTTGAATTAAGAAATACTTAATGATTTAAATAACTACAATTATTTTTCAAAACATGAAACTAAAACTGTCAGTAGATGGCAGTCTTTGTCAAATTATTCGTTTTATGATTCGTTCAAACAGTTGATTCATTCAATGACTCACTACATTCATTAAAAAACGCAGGTTCATTCATAAACGAAACACCGCTGTGTTTGTGGGGAGATGCCTGTGGCGAAACTGTGGCTTCGTTTCGAATATTTCCTTTGAGGAAATGCAGCAAAATCAGACAACAGTGTTCAACGCGGTTCATTTCGGTTTTTGCACTTCAAAAAAATCATATTAAATTCATTATTACTTTTGATTCTTTATAATTATTTGTGTAATTTACAAAAAAAAAAATCAGATATAAAATTGGAGATGTTGTGCTTTGGCTATAGGCATACGCATTAATCCTATTTTGGTTAGTATTATTACGTTTTTTTGTTTGTTTTTATTTTAGGCAAATTAACACTTCTAACTTCTAATAGTCGTTTCAACTTGTTATCTTCTAAACTTAAGTGTGTAAATTTTCTAAAAAATGTGTGGTTCAGCCTTATATTTGAATGAAAACACAGCAACAATCAGACTTTGATAATTTTATTTTAAACGTTTGTTTAAACGTTTATTAACAAATTAAATATTTTGGATCCGTCTAAAATCATTTCAAATCATTCTCAACAAATGACTCAATTTGCAGCTCAGAGCTGAATATTTGAATCTTAATGTAGCAAACATGTACAGACCAACTACATTGATTTTATTTCTATAAAAAAACCTTGTAAAAACACTATAGGACCAAGCCTGTTGGATCCGCACACCAGTAATTTAGCTCCTGGCATCATTCTCGTCCCGTGACTCATATTACATATGACATACAGGGTCCTCCACAGCTTTTAGTTGTTTGTCTTAATTTAATGGTTTGCATGCATTTGTGCACTTCTGAACAATATCCAACACGTAACAGGCAAAATAAAAGTACAGTCACAGGTATTTATTGCAAAAACTGACCATAAATGCCTCTAAAATCATATTTACTCTCATAACTATATTAATTTTATGTAATCATTCAATAAAGAAATCGCTAAAGGAAAGAGACAGTCAGCTAGTAAGCTCTCTGTGGAAGACAGGTGTAACGCCACGCCAGCAGAGGGAGCCCTCACCCATTGACTCTCTGTCACCGCTCCCTCTGCTGCTTCATGGGTTACTTCCTGTTTGGTGGCCATTTAAGGAGACCTACACCAAACAGGCCTGGTGAAGTATTGTTTTGCCTGTGCAGACTCTACCAAGTGTTTCTCCTGTTTCATTGTCCTGTTTTGTTTCTTAGTCATAGATTTGCCATTGTTTTGTTCTGTTTCATTGCCATAGTTTTTGCCTAGTTTCATAGCCTTGTTTATTTGTTACTTTTGAACTGCTCACTTGGATTTTGATCTTCTGCCTGTTTATTTGGATTTTGCTTTTGTCTTTCCCTGGATATTACTGTTTGTTTGGTGATCGACCCTGCCTGTTTTGACTACGCTGTGTTTAATAAAGCTCGCATCTGGATCTTACACACTTCCCTGGAGTCCTGTTACAACAGGTGAAAGTGCTGCAGATCAGAGGCGTGTATAATAAATGAAGATGAAACAAACCCATTTACGAGAGAGCAGAATTCAGTCAGAGAGTGCATTGAACAAACCTCCACTGCCTTTCAGTGATGACTAATCTGAAAACTTCTGATTGGACAGTGCATACATTAGCTCAAGAGAATCAGTTATGATTGGTTTAATTAACAGCATTATACAGATTTCCTGACGTCACTTCCCGTTTGTTGCGGTCGCACCCTTAGAGTTTGAGCTCTGTCAAGTTAATTTCTTATTTTCTGTTTTTCAATCTAAAATCAATTTTATACACCATCATTTTCGTTTCTTATAACGTGTGAATATACCCCCTATTGTATTGTACAACTAAAACATCCGGATTGCCTTGTTATCACTAGTTTTGTTTTCCCGAGTTGCTAGCTTATAGCCCGTTAGCAGCACCAGCGTGGTTGCCGCTAATCTTGCTTGCATTGTTTACACACTATTTACACACATTACCATTGTTTACTCACTGTTACTTGCTTTAATGGCGAATTTGTGTCCACCTTTGAGAGCAGGTGAGGACACGTTCGAGATGCACTCGTTGCAGCTCGAGCTGGAGGCCTTGGAGAAGCAGATCCAGGAGCTGTTGGTGAGGCAGACCGAGCTGAGAGACCAGAGAGCCGCTCTGGACTCCTCCCGGGTAAGTAACGTTATACAGCGCGATACTAACACTCTGACCACCTCTACTCCGTGTGCTTCTCTGCACAGCTCCCATGCACCCTGGACGCGATCTTCCCAGATGTCCTTCACTCCGGTGCCGGGACACCACGGACCCTGGGTGCAGCAGCAGCAGAAGACGCAAGCCAGGCCCCGGCCGAGGACCTCGCCGCCTCCGGTCTTCGAGATCTCCACCCGGAACCGCTTCGCTCCCCTCCGCGAGACGGAACGCGACGCTGTGATTGTCGGAAACTCCATTGTCCGGTACGTACGTGATACTTTAGCTAAAGGTAAATTCCACACCCACTGTTTTCCTGGTGCTCGCGTTCTCGATGTTTCTGCGCAGATACCCGCAATCCTGAAGGACGGCGAGAGCGTCGGCGCGATCGTCCTGCCGTTTTAGCTACTGTATATAGACCGCCAGGGCCATATACAGATTTCCTAAAAGAATTTGCAGAATTCCTTTCAGAACTATTGGTTAATTTTGATAAAGTGCTAATTGTCGGAGATTTTAACATTCACGTTGATAATACAAATGATGCGTTAGGACTTGCGTTTACTGACCTAATAAACTCTTTTGGAGTCAAGCAAAATGTCACTGGGCCCACTCATCGTTTTAATCATACGCTAGATTTAATTATATCGCATGGAATTGATCTTACTGATATAGATATCGTACCTCAGAGTGATGATGTTTCTGACCATTTCCTTGTATCGTGCATGCTGCGTATCACTGATATTAACTATATGGCAATAGTCTTGGCAGAACTATTGTTCCAGCCACCGAAGATAGATTTACAAATAACCTGCGTGATTTATCTCAGCTGCTCTGTGTACCCCTTAATACACAGGATCTAGACAAAATGACTAGCAATATGGGCACCATCTTCTCCGACACGTTAGAAGCTGTTGCCCCCATCAAATTGAAAAAAGTTAGAGAAAAACGTATTGCGCCATGGTACAACAGTAATACCCATTCCCTCAAGAAAGAAACTCGCAATCTTGAGCGCAAATGGAGAAAAACTAACTTGGAAGTTTTTAGAATTGCATGGAAAAACTGTATGTCCAGATACAGACAGGCTTTAAAAGCTGCTAGGGCCGAGCATATCCGCAAACTCATAGAAAATAACCAAAACAATCCAAGGTTTTTATTTAGCACAGTGGCTAGATTAACAAATAACCAGACGCCACCTGATCTAAATATTCCTTTACAGTTTAATAGTAATGACTTCATGAATTTCTTCACTGATAAAATAGATAACATCAGAAATACAATAACCAATGTAGATTATACTGCGTCTAATATGTCAACTTCTTTCGTCACACCCAAAGAAAAACTGCAGTACTTTACGCTATAGGACAGGAAGAGTTAAATAAACTCATCACTGTGTCTAAACCAACAACATGCCTATTAGATCCCGTACCCACTAAATTACTGAAAGAATTGTTACCTGTGGCAGAAGAACCGCTTCTCAATATTATCAACTCATCGTTATCTTTAGGTCACGTCCCTAAACCATTCAAGCTGGCGGTTATTAAGCCTCTTATTAAGAAACCACAACTAGACCCTAGTGAACTGGCAAATTATAGACCCATTTCTAATCTTCCATTTATGTCTAAAATTTTAGAGAAAGTTGTATCTGCTCAACTGTGCTCATTCTCACAGCACAGAAACTGCACTTGTTAAAATCACTAATGACTTGCTTCGTGCGTCAGACCAAGGCTGCTTTAGGCTGGTTTAGATCCTACCTGTCTGATCGCTACCACTTTGTTTATTTAAATGGGGAGTCATCTCAGTTATGACCAGTAAAGTATGGAGTGCCACAAGGATCTGTTCTAGGTCCTCTACTATTTTCAATATACATGCTGCCCCTTGATAATATTATTAGAAAACACGGGATTGGTTTCCATTGTTATGCTGATGATACTCAACTATATATCTCAACAAGACCAATACTTCTGAATTATCGAAGTTAACAGAGTGTGTTAAAAATGTAAAAGATTGGATGACCAACAATTTTCTGCTATTAAATTCAGATAAGACAGAGATATTACTTATTGGACCTAAAAACAATACACAGATTCTTTTGACTTACAGTTTACAACTGGACGGATATACTGTTACTTCCACTACAGTCAAAAGCCTGGGTGTTATATTAGACAGCAACTTGTCTTTTGAAAATCATATTTCTCATGTTACAAAAACAGCATTCTTCCATCTTAGAAACATTGCCAAGCTGCGAAACATGTTACCTATTTCTGATGCAGAAAAGCTAGTTCACGCATTCATGATCTCTAGACTGGACTATTGTAATGCACTACTAGGTGGTTGTCCTGCATCTTCAATAAACAAGCTACAGATCGTCCAAAATGCAGCTGCTAGAGTCCTTACCAGGTCAAGAAAATATGATCATATTACCCCAATTTTACAGTCTCTGCACTGGCTACCTATTAGGTTCTGCATCAGCTACAAAATAGTACTTCTTACCTATAAGGCACTTAATGGTTTAGCTCCTGCATACCTTACTAGTCTTCTACCACGCTACAATCCATCACGCTCCCTAAGGTCACAAAACTCTGGACTGTTGGTAGTACCTAGGATAGCAAAGTCCACTAAAGGGGGCAGAGCTTTTTCACATTTGGCTGCCAAACTCTGGAACAGCCTTCCTGATAACGTTCGGGGTTCAGAAACACTCTCTCTGTTTAAATCTAGTTTAAAGACACATCTTTTTAGCCAAGCATTCAAATAATGCATCTCATAAACTTCTCCTGCAGTTATATCTGATCAAATGAACATTATTAATCTTTTAGCTCTGGTTTAACAAATCTTCCTTTTCTTAGTTTGAACAGCAGCTACACTAATTATGTTCCTATTTGTTCTCTGTTTTTGCCATGGGATTGACATCCCATGGTAACTAGGAATTCACAAGCTCCAGTCTGGATCCAGAACACTTAAGAAGAGATGATGCCAACCCCACAGAGGACTTCAGATGATGCCGAACCCTGAAAACATACAGCACTACCGAATTCTGATACTAATTTATAGTGTTCTTTGTCTGTTTGATTACGTCATTAATTGATCTTTACCACACATCTCTTCCATATCAAGCTACTACTACATATATTGTAAAAATGTCAATTTGGTGTAAAGCTGCTTTGCAACGATATGTATCGTGAAAAGCGCTATACAAATAAATTTGAATTGAATTGAATTGAAAAAAAAAAAGTAGAGAGCATATTGTATACTGAAGAATAGGCTTCAGATGATCATCATCTCTAAATATCTTTATTTGCAATTTATCAAGACCAATACCAACCTCTGAGGAGGAATCCATGCCTGCACACAGCAATTTCTACACCTTCTTCATCCAACTTGTTTGCCTGCTTTGAGGTCTCTCTTGCTGCGGTCCAGTGTGATTCCCCACATGTCGCTTTTCCTGCAGTCTAACAAAGTAAACTGTTTCAACATGTCTGTAGTTAATTTAAGGACATTACATAGCAGGGCTGTACACTCAAACACTCCAAGGCACACAGGAGGTTAATTGCAATGGTCTAACTTTATCAGACAATGTGTGGCAACTAATATTATGGATTTTCTGTGTCCTCTGGATTAGAATCTAGCTGTATTTTTTTATCCAGCTCTACAACTTCACTTTGTGAAAATTTGTGAAAGTTCAATTGCATCACTAATCTCAACACCTAATCAAAGACTCCCTCATCCAAACACCTAAGAAGGCTACAGTGTTTCCAACTTTACTTCCAATTACTATAATTGTAAGCAAGTAAGTATAATAAGTAATAAGCCTGAGATACCCTTTGCTCAGCTTGATTGAAAACTTACACTCTTGACAGCCAACGGAAAACAAAATTGGACACCTCAGAGTCCTGGGCTAAAAACACTCCATCAAAGAATCCTGGGTCTTCATTCCTACAAAAAAGGTAGTACCTCTGTAGTAACAAGTTTTACATATAAATAATAATAATAATAATAAACAACAACAAGAACAACATCATGTATACGGCACATTTTTTTAAAACAAGGATACAAAGTCTAACATAGATATTATACTCAACGGCTACAGTATCGACAGCTTAATTTTAAAAAACAAAATGAGATATATAATAGGCAGAGGGTGAAAGGATAGTTGGAAAAGGGCAATCAAACCCATAACTCTTAAATCCGTGTAGGTGTC
This sequence comes from Labeo rohita, assembly GCF_022985175.1. Lineage (NCBI taxonomy): Eukaryota > Metazoa > Chordata > Actinopteri > Cypriniformes > Cyprinidae > Labeo > Labeo rohita. Next base: position 18,291 of record NW_026127617.1, read on the forward strand.
AGCTGTCAGTAGTGTTGCCCACTTAACAGTGAAACTGAACAACTGCCACATGATTTTGCTGAGAAACATTAATGTTGTTGTCTAAAATTGTCTTACTACTGTCATGTGGACAGAGCTTGATGCACCAAATAGTGCCAACTTTAATATTTGTGGCATGTTAAATGACTGTGGAAAAACATTGTTACACCGCGTCTACACCGGACTCGACAGTTGTCGCACCGCACCACAACAGCTAAAGTCTGTCTACACTGGTTGTGACAAAGCGACCACTGAAAAACAATAGAACACAGCAGCAGTTTACCGTCGGGGATTTGTCTTGTCGCACCACACCTCATCCAATGTAGACAGCATTATAGGTTCTGTTGTGTTTTGTCACGTCCGGTGTACACACAGTGTTAGCTGGCTAGTTACTAAAAAAGGCAAAATTGCAGGTATAATGAGACTTCCTTTTTACTTAACTCCTTGTTTTTATATAAAGCATACCTTACAATGAAGAGTTTTTTAAAGTAGCTTTTCTACCTACAAGGATATTGGTAGCTAGTGCATGAAGTTGTGATGGAGGAATGGAAAAAGTACATGGAAAAGTACCAACTGTTTGGAATTAAAAATAACAAAGCCACATTAAAACAATTCTTTCAAATTTTTTGCCAGATGTACAAAAATAAACACTAAAACCTTTGGCAAATTCACAACATGGAAACTATCAAACCTATCAAAAATAATGTAGTTTCCATTATCAGTGTGCAAGTATACAGAATATTAAGCACCAACAGTACTGTCAAACCAGCACCTAGTCTAAATCACACATCATTACTCTTCATTAAATGTATTTGACATTAATTTTATGAGACTGACACGTTTGCTAGTGGTCACACGCTACCCATCACGGTCCCTCTTCCACCAGGTCACTTCAGATCTTGTGACTTCAGGCTCCTG
>NW_026127618.1:0-19206 GCF_022985175.1 Labeo rohita
TCCGCTTTACTGGCATGTTGTAGTTCAGAAGTAACAGCAGACTCAAAACGGTTGAATTCAGATTCAGTTAGAATTTGTGACATCAGCTGTGTGACTTCTGCTAACGACATGTCGTAGAGACGCATTTTGCTAGTCAATGCTCTTCTAAATTCAGAAAAATTTGTGCGTGCTGAGGGTAAGCTCTGAGATAGTCTCTCTATATCTTTAGGTCCTAGCGCTGTATGGACTGCTTTTAACTGGAGTCTGGGGGTTGCAGATGGAACAGTTTCAACACCTTCTACCCTACTCTGAGCCCTTTTTCTCGCTCCACATACTTCAACTGCATTTACATTTTTATCTCTTAATCCAGTATTGCTATTGTCCTCTTGTCTACACAAAGATTGTAAGTCAGGATAGCTTTCATCTGACTGTTGGTCTTTTGAATCACTTTTGGTTGAGGCCTTGTTATGGCCCACCTTTTTAGTGAGACAGGACACTCTAGTTTGTAGTTGTTTGTTTTGTTCTTTTAACTTAGCAATACATTGAGCTTGTTCTTGTGCTAAGGATAAGGTAAATTCTCTGTGGCAGCAGATAATGCCTTTAATGTTTTTCCTTTCTGATACATGCCCCAAGTACCTTTTTGCATTCTTCAATTGACCATACTTTTTCTGGATCAATACTAAATTTCTTTGTCAAATCCAATCTGACTGACTCTGTCACTATTGAGTCCATGTGCTCTCCTAACAATGATTTGAACTCATTGTCTGTCCATAAAGGGGTAGCTAGTCCACCTTTCTCAGTGGGAATCAACCTAGCATTCCTTCTCAACATATTGTAATGTCTTTCTGACACAACAATACACTTCTAACACCTCTCTGGCAAGCAGAGGATAAATTTGTTAACACAGAACAACTGTTGTTAACCTTCTCTGGCAAAGCAGAGGAAAACCTAGTTAATACATATTATCATGTATTCAACCTTCCCTGGCAAAGCAGAGGATTCCTGAACATACACTACTAGCACTTTACGCTAATCTTCTCTGCCTAAAACAGAGGATAACAGATATTAGCACGTAATGCTACTCTTCTCTACCTGAATAGAGAAAAACTTCTGTTAACCAAACCCTGCAGCTGTTTGTTAACACTTCTCTGGTGGCGCAGAGGCTAACCACATGTACTGGTCTGTACTGGTTCTTTGAATAGAGTAACACTCACCAAATCGTTGTTGAGCTGAAAAAAGTTTCTGGAATTCAGTCTGGAACGATGTCTGGCGAGAAGCTCTATCCGGGTCCCGGCACCAAAACTGTTGTGAATTTTTTCTTAGAGACAGGAGACGTTTTTGGATATCTTGAAGCAGAAGTTTCTCTTTATTCAGATACTCGCTGCTCTGCACTGCAGTCTTCAAAAAGTCATCTTTTTTAAGGCAGTGATACATTGTAGTTTATATAAATTTAGGGGGCAGTGCTTAGATCTGGAGACAAAGCACCTGGGTGACAACCCCAAACAAAGCATGCAAATGAAGTATTCAGGTATAGCAGCCTGCACCATTTACACCAGTCCTAATTCAATCATCATAACTACTCAAAGACTGGGCAGAGGTACCAAGAGCCATTACAATCAAAAGGTGAACATCTCAGTAATCTGGCTCATTTGACTTACAATGCCTGATGTCATCATGTTTACATGAAAATGGCAAATACAATGTACTGCACCTTAGGTTTTCACGTGATGCTATATCAGAACATAGGATCAGCGTGTTTTAAACAGTTTCTTAAATTTGTAATCCTTCAAGATGAAATACATAAATGTCTACAAATAATTCTTAAGATTCGAATTCACTTCAGTTTTGAGGTGATGTACCTAGGTTTGACTTCCAGTGATTTTCCAAACAAATATTTGTTCAGAATTATAACAGTAGCAAGTAAGAAAGCAATTACAAGGAAGTGGCTACAATCAACCTTGCCGACTCTTGAAGACTGGATAGATATAGTATATGATATATTTTCAATGGAGAAGCTAACATATGCTTTAAGACTTAAGTCTCAGTTGTTTTCAGCACTATGTAAAGATTGGATTGAGTATATATCCCCTATACGATCAGATTTTGTTTGACTGAATAAAGTAAAGACAGTCACTATTAAGTGACAAAACAGACATTCTACAAGAACTGGGTCAATGATGTTTTGTTGTTGGTTCTTCACCTTTTTTTCTTTCTCTCACCCTTTTTTTAATCTTTTTTTATATCTTTTATTTATCTATGTCAATTGTATACAAATATATTCTTTGATCTTAAGTGATTCAATATTTTAATGTAATTAATACTACAATTTCTGTGATTATTTTATTGTTATATTAACAATGTTTGTACTTCGCTACAGTGAATGGATAAATAAATAAAAATAAAATTTAAAAAAAGAAACGTCCCACGCTTCATAGGGAAGTATGGTTGCTTTCACCACACATTGCATTCACATCAATAAACCAAGATTTGCCTCACCTGGATTATATATTATATCTGGATTAATTATTGTCATAAAATATGAAACATATTCAATAAATCAAGTAGCATCTACTGCTAAAGGGCATATTTGGCAGAATCACTGATAGTACCTCAAACATTTAATGTCTCACACTTAAAATAATTAACACTGGGTAATTCTAAACCCTGGGAAAATTGAATCCTGGATAATTTTATTTTACATTTCACACTGTTCATACTTTACTTAGTTAACAATGAATCCTGGTCATTCATAACCTGACTTGTCACACTGTACAATCCTAATCCCTGGGTTGCTGTTATTATTTGCATATTTGCATTATAAACAGTAATGACTACATAAACACAAAACTACATTTCATTTTTGACCATTGAAAATGGCAACAATACTAAATTTGGAGCTGCACTGAGATCTCGATATCTCTGGGATTAAACTGTACAGGGCCTTAAAAATTAAGATTCCAAAAGAAAAGTTTCTTATGAACCAGAATCTAAAATCATATTAAGGTAACTTTAATACTACTTGATGTTCTATGCAAATGTTTTGATAGAGGGACACAAGATACAATTCTAATTTTAACATTATTTGTTCTTCAGACGCTGTTCTTTAAAAAAAAATGTATCAGCTGTACACAAAGTGACTAACATTTGGATTTATGGCACTCAGACTTCAATGTTCAGTGCAGTTGTTTTGACAAAAAAAGAAACAAGATACATTTCTAGTTTTAACATTATTTGTTATTCAGACATTCCTCTTTAAAAGAAAAGTATCATCATATTTTTTCAAACTGACCCACATTTTTTGACATTTTGTTTTGACCACAGAAAATGTGTACAATCAAAACTATTCTTGCCTCAATGTTGTGCCTCTCTTTCTCACATTTACAGGAATTATGTAAGAAGACATCGTTGGCAGTGACTGAATGCAGTGTAAATACTTCCACATCGGGGAAAGAGAAAGTAAGTGAACTTAACTTCCTTCTTGACACTGACAGTGTTAGATGTGGAGGGTTGAACATCATAGTAGCCTGTTTAACCTGGACTGTTGTCTTAGAGACATTGTTAGGAGGACTCATGCTTTGAGTAAAATATACTCCTCTCTGTTTGTTAATTTTCATCACGTGTGTGTCGGGGGATGGGTGTGATACTGACATGAAATGTAAGGACGGTTTTGCCTTGTGAGGACCGTCATATTTTACACATTTGATGAAAAGAGCTTTGTCTGCTTATGTGTCAGCTTTTTAGGCTCAGTTTACACCTGGCATTAAGTTGCGTTTTGTCAATCCAGTCAGAAGTGCATGATGCTAAATACAGGTGTAAACGGGGTTGAATATTGTTTTGCGTTTGTCCACTGTAGACCATTTCCAGAGGTAGTCAAAAATGCATTTGATCGGATTGCTTTCATAGTGTAGATGCTCATGTGCTTGAATGTGTTCAAACAGCCACAAAAGAATTTATGAAGTTGTTAAAATTTAAACAGGCATGTGAATTTATTTTTATTTATTTACTTATTTTATTTTTATTTTCTTTTCCGCTTTACAGTGTCACCATGAAGTTAACAGTGCCGTTATCTTCAGTTTGGATTCTTGTGATGATTGTAGTGGTCCTGTGTCAAGTCGAAAATGGCTTGGTTTAACTTGCAAATGTAAGTTTCCCCTTCAGGAACTCGAGCTGCTTCGAAACGCTAGGGGGAACGCCTCCAGCGTGACCACGCTATGAAACACGTGTGCAAACAGTCCAATGGAGAAGCGAGACGTCACAGGCGGGGTGACGTAGAGACCAGGAAGCTTAAAAGCACGTGCAGTGCATGCAGCCGGCAGCTTCTGTCTTTCAGCAAGCACTCTGTGTGTGTGTCACTCTGTTTTTTTTTGTGCTAGTTCGCACAGCTTTTATTTGAGAGTGTCACAATGTCCTACAAAGCATTCTTACGAATATAAGCAGCGGCATTTCGACTGTGTTCCTCTCTGCCTGTGCTATTTCGGGTGGCGATACACAGCCTATTTGTTGTCTGTTTGGGAGCGAAGCATGGGAGTCAGTTCTCGAGGGAGCTGACTGCCGGCGTTTGCGTTCACCGCGGCTCAGCTTCCACTTCTGCCGAGGCAGGGCGGCGGCCGTGATCGTGGGGATCGCATATAGATTGCTCTATATGCGGTCGCTGCACACGCTTCGTTCCCGCTGGGCTCTCTTCGAAGAGGGAGCCCTCGTGAACTTCCCCGCAGCTCGGGTCCCGTTTTGCCGAGGCAGAGTGGCGACTGCGGCCGTGGGGATCGCACTTAGATCTACGGACGGGTTAGAGACGGGTCCCCCCTTTCTCTGCCTTTCTCCCTAGATCTAGCGCTCTCTTTCTGGGTTCGGAAGCCCGCGCTCTCGCTGCGCACGTTCACTCTCGGAGGGCTCTCTTCGAGGAGGGAGTCTTCGTGAGCTTCCCCGCGGCACGGGTCCCGCTTTTGCCGAGGCAGAGCGGTGACTGCGGCCGTGGGGATTGCAGCATAGATCTGTGAACGGGTTAGAGACGGGTCCGCCCTTTCTCTGCCTTTCTCCTTAGATCTAGCGCTCTCTCTCGGGGCTCGGAAGCCCGCACTGCGGTTCTTCCCCCTCTCAGTGAGAGCTCGCGCTGCTGCGGCTATCTTTCTCCGAGGAGATTGATGCTTCCGCATATGAGCTGACTGCATTTTAGATCGCTCGTTTCTTCCTGCTCTCGCTTTTAAAAAATAAATAAATAAATAAAAGAACGGGGATTCAAGCGATTTATGTGTGGTTTGTTCGGGAGCTGAGCATGTACAATCCGTCCTTGAGGGGACGGGCTGTATTCATTCCTATATGTGTAAAGAGAAAAAAAAAAAAGCTACGTGCATTTTGAATGTCTAGTTCTTCTCCCATTGTTATTTAATTCTGATGAGTTAAATTCATTTACTGCACTCTCACCCTGTACTTTCGCTAATTGTGTGGATGCTGCTAAAAAAAATAATAAAATAAAGAAAAAGTGGCTTAGCTGTGGCTGCCAGGGCATCTGCATACTGAATCTTATTGACATTTTGTCAGTATTAGCTCATTCTGAGCATGGGCGGTGTGGCATTGAGATGTCGTCCTCGCCCCTGAAAGAACTGGGGTTGGGGAATGAAAGAACTGGGGTTGTGACTGAACGCAGAGAAAAGTGTGCTTTCTCGATTACAGAGAACCACTTATCTATCCCTCATCGGTTGGGGAGTGGTCATGAGTGGCCCCCCTGCCCGTGGTCTGTGGAGCAGTCACCATCCAGTTTTGAGATGCTGGCCGTGTTTCAGTTACTGAAACGCTTTCACCCAGACCTATGAGACTATGGTCCTGACTCCTTTGGACCAGGACCTCCGAGGGCAGGCCCTACTGGGGAAGGGCGTGGTCCACCGCATTTTTCGGTGCCTGTCTCTCCTCTGTGCCCTTGGGAGATTAGCCTGCCAACCCTGCCGGTGCTTCAGGGTGCAGCGGTCTCCAGCGAGCCCACACCTCAGTCTTCTGCCCGGAAACGTAGCGGAGCTGGGGAGCTCGCCACCCCTGCGGAAACTACTGCCAAATGTATCTGCTTGGGTCCTGCGCACTGTAGAGCGAGGCTATCGCATTCAATTTGGCGCTCCGCCGCCACCTTTTTACGGGATCTCCACTGTGGTGAGCCCCCAAGCAGGGTCTGGTAATGGAACAAGAAGTAGAAACTCTCTTGAGGAAGGAGGCCACTGAGGTGGTCCCTCCTCACGTCAGGGAGTCCGGGTTCTACAGCCGGTACTTCATTGTTCCGAATAAGGATCCGGGTCTGCGTCCATTTTAGATCTGAGACTACTGAATCACTCAGTAATGAGATTGAAGTTCAAAATGTTGACTATCAATCAAGTAGTGTCACAGATCAGGTCCGAGGACTGGTTTGTGACAGTAGATCTAAAAGACGCATACTTCCATGTCTCCATCCTTCCTCAACACATGAAGTTCCTGAGGTTTGCTTTCACGGGCAAAGCTTACCAGTATCGGGTTCTTCTGTTCAGCCTTGCACTCTCCCCCCGCATTTGAAAGAGCTGGGGTTGAGACTGAACGCCAAGAAGAGTGTGCTGTCTCCATTAAAGAGAACCACTTATCTAGGCATGGTGTGGGATTTGACCACGATGCAGGCACGTTTGTCACCTGCTCGGTTCGAGTCGATCCTCAATGCAGTCACGAGAGTGAAAGAAGGCCGGTCACTCACTGTAAAGCAGTCCCAGCAACTGCTGGGTCTGATTGCAGCTGCGTCCAATGTGATACCTTTTGGCCTGCTGTACATGAGACCCCGACAGTGGTGGCTCAGGACCCAGGGGGTTCCCCCCGAGGGGAAACCCTTTCTGCATGATCAAGGTCACGCGGCAATGCCTACGTGCCTTAGACATGTGGAAGAAGCCTTGGTTCCTGTCTCAGGGCCCGGTGTTAGGAGCTCCTTGTCGCCGCGTAACGCTAGCGACGGATGCGTCTATCACCGGTTGGGGTGCAGTCATGAGTGGCCACCCCACCCGTGGTCTGTGGAGCAGTCGCCATCTCACTTGGCACATCAGCTGCCTGGAGATGCTGGCCGTGTTTCGAGCGTTGAAACACTTTTTCCAGGACCTAATAGGCCACCATGTGTTGGTTTGCACCGACAACACAGCGGTGGTCTATTACATCTACCACTAGGGAGGTCTGTGTCCGCGCCCCTTATACAAGCTGGCGCACCAGATCCTTGTGTGGTCCCAGGACAAACTCCTCTCGCTGAGAGCAGTTCATGTTCCTGGGCATCTCAATATGGGAGCAAACATCCTGTCGAGGCAGGGGCTGAGGCCCGGGGAATGGATGCTTCACCGTGAGGTGGTGAAGCAGATTTGGAGAGTTTGGCCAGGCTCAGGTGGACCTCTCCACGACTAAGGAGAATGCGCAATGGTGCTCTCTGACTTATCCAGCTCCACGGGGCTGGATGCCATGGTACAGATGTGGCCGAGGCTTCGTCTGTACGCCTTTCCCCTGATCGCTTTGCTCCCAGGAGCTGGAGTTTTGGAATTTGTGGGTGTGGCCCCTGAGGGGGCACACCTCATAGCTCCCGGTCTCTCAACTGAGGTTGTTGAGACCATCCTCCAATCCAGAACTCCCTCCTCGAGGAAACTGTACGCCCTGAAGTGGAAACCTTTTCATGGTGTGGAGACCGCCAGCAGAACTCAGTTAACTGCCCAGTTGGTACAGTGCTGAGGTTTCTGCAGGATCGGTTCCCCACAGGGTTAGCCCACTCTACCCTGAAGGTCTACGTGGCGGCTATTTCAGCCTACCACGCCCCTTTGTGTGGCTAAATGTGGCTTTAATTCTGATGTTATTTAGTCTAGTTTTATTCAGATCATTAGTTTCAAGCCGTATGCATTTTGTTTTCATATTTGTTGTTTTCAAATAAATAACATAATCATTTTATAGAAAATTGTGCAGTGATCTGATGAAAACTAAAAGAAACACATGCTCATTTTTTTCAGTATGTTCAAGATCATGGCACAAAACCTGCTTCATGAAGAATATGAGAATGGTATGTTAATTTATCTTGTATCACTTATAAACTATTAACATTTTAAAGTTTGTTACATGAAAACTGCACTGGACTATAAGGACAGTACAGTATTTCTTACACAGGTTTTAATAATAATTAAATTATTATTATTATCATCATCATCATCATTATTAGTGTTGTTATCTATTTTTTTTTTAGCCAGAGGTTGAATTGTCCAGTTTTGAAGAAACCAGCTCTGATGAACAGTATTCTCTATGCCCTAAATCCTCAAACGATGACTCCTCTGATGACTTTATCCCCTTAGAAACAGTGATGATAGTCTGTCAAGACACCGAAACCACCATCTCATAAAACAACACCATCTGAGTCTTTTAAGAGGGCAAAGAGTGTTCTACAACACTCACTGTAACACTCAAGACATGGTGAGTGATAAATCCAGCACCACTGAAGACCTCAGATGTGATTATGTACCCGGTGATAATGGCAATAGTACCACAAACAACACTGAGGTGCTCCAGAGTTTTAAGACGACGCCAACAAAGTCTTCTAATAAACAGTCAACAATTGACAATGTGTCAAACCTCAAAGAACCTTTAAAAAGCTTTAAAAAGCACTTTAAAAAGCATTCTTGCTCCCTAAAAACTCCTGGGACAGAAGAAGGCTACTTGAGATGCTATGAAATAGAGGCAACTATGAACATAATCAAGAGATTATGGAAAGTAAACGTGGCCCACTAAAGGTTAGAAGAAAGCCAGGAAGATCAGAGATTAAACTGAGTGCGAAAACACATGTGCACGGTGTGTATTGTAAAGGCCTGTTTGTTCGCAAGGAGCTGTGGTGTCATACACGGAGATTGTCCTTCAAAGATGTTTTCAGAGTCTGACGCAACTGGCAAGGCCAAAGTCTTAGTGTTGGCTGATATCGCAGAGTCAACATTCTCCCAAGCAATATCTCCTGAAGTGAAAACAGCCATTTGTATAAGACGCCGAGCCTTGCACTAAAGTTAGGACATTCACTTAACAAGATTGGTGAAATTATTCTCTGCAGGGCCATCGCAGCAGAGGATGATGAAATGACAAAAGCAGCAGAGAGATTCAAAAGAATGCTCAAGTGAATGGGCAGAACATGTCTTCCATGCTGCTCCCATGAGCTTGCCAAAGTGAAACTTGCGCAAGTAATAATATTCAACAGACGTTGTGCAGGAGAAGTCTCAAAAATCATGCTTAAGCGTTTCAAGAAAAGAGACCAGAATGAGCTCCATGAGGACATAGCTCTCGGGCTCTCTCTATTTGAGCAAAAAATGTCCAAGCATTTCAGCAGAGAAGAAATCATGGGAAAGAAAGGGAGAAAAGTTGCTATTTTATTAAATCCAGGGACAGGGACAACCCCTTCCTGTTTGAAAGACCAAAGTGCTCACCCACCAGCTTCTTCAGGGGACAGGACTGCATCAGGCTTTTTGCAAGTCAGTGTGGTGCAAAGAATCCGGAACATCTGAAGTCTACACAGCTCTGCAAGCAAGTGGTGACAATGTCCCAGATTCTCAATCTTAAGGATAACGAGCTGGACCAACTAGCCAACTTTTTGGGCCATGACATTCGGGTCAATAGAGACTATTATCGGTTGTCAGATGCAACTATAGAAATGGCAAAAATCTCAAAGCTGCTACTGGCAATGGAGAAAGGAAATCTTGTTACGTTACGAAGTCATTAAAATAAGGGTGACACTGTAAAACATGAGGAAATAAATATAGAACCTTAGAATCTTATAGAACAGTGGCTCTCAATCCTGGTCCTGGTTACTCATAGAAAAGGTTTTTTTTTTGGGAGATGACTAAGAGATTATTTTAGAGTTCCTAATTTCTTTAAATAACAAAAAATTTAGAAGCTGTATATGTGCACCTAATGCATGTGTATGGGTGTTTGTCAAATATGCTTTACTATAGAAGAAACTGATCTGGAATTAGACGAGGAAGAAATAAGTGATGAGGAGGATGAAGACTCAAATCCTGCCCATGGTGTAAGGGATATGTAAGGATATTTATTCCAGTGCGCATCAATGGCATTGTGTATTCACTACATAATTTACCACAGGAGGCCCACTACATTGTTCATGCAGGCTTGCAAGTGGTTATGTTTTATTTTTTTGGATTCCAATTTATTTATTTATTTATTTATTTATTGTGAAACACGCAGAACATGAACGATACATATTTATCTTTGTGCTCAATATTTAGAGATACTACTCCATATATTTGATATATAATATTTGAATTAAGTGTAATGACCTACTTTTGATTAAAACTTCCACGTTTCTGTCTCCGTTTTCTGCATTGCCGAAATCATAGGGCAGTAGTGTGGTAATTAGTAGTAGATATATTATTTGCAATGAGAAGCTATTCGTAGTGTAGTGCCTGGTTTTTCAAGCTCTTCTGATGACTCTATTATGGTAAACACTCTCCGGTGTTGGTAAGGCAGTACCAGAGATGGTTTGGGCATCTCTCACCACCTGCTGTGTAGCCTTATGATCCTGAGCTGTGCAGTTTCTGAACCAGACTGTAATGTAGCTGGTGAGGATGCTCTTGCACACTTGTAGAAGCATCTAAGAATCTGGCTTACCATTCCAAGTCCTCAGTCTTCTAAAGAAGTGTATATGCTGATATTGATCCAGATGAAATCCTCTGTGACATGAACTCCCAAGAGGCTGAAGCCGTAGGTAAAGAATTTGAAAGAGATCTGTAGTGTGGTACACTAAGGGTATAAAGCAAATTGATGAGCTTGAATAGTATCACTGTATTGAATGTTGAAATCACGCGTATAGCATTAGTTCTGGCCGGTGACATGAGTCAAGCTTGTGGCAGCTGACTCTCAGCTGATCCATGTCTACCTATAGGAGTATGACGCCTGTCACGGCATCCATATATGATGTCTATATAGTATTATTCAGCAGCTTTTTTTACTTGCCCAGCTTGAGTAGCTGGAACAGGCCACCTTAGATCCGCTCGTGGCACAGTAATCAGCTATACTGGTGTCAAAATTTAATTTATGCTTATTTTTCTACTGAATAGAAGGGGAACAGGTTTTTGGTATATGGGTTGTCAAGTTTAAGTATTTATTTAATTAATCAATTAATTTATTATTATTATTTATTTATTTATTTTAATTTAGGAAACAAAAAAAGGATGGAGTTGACCCAAGAAGAGGCAGAAAGTTCAAATATATATATATATTCAAATATAAGATGGTTGCAAAGAGGAATAGAGTATTGTGGGGTTTTTTTCATAGGAAAAAGAAAAATACCCCCAGATGAGGCTGAGAGCTCCAATGGCTCCTGGACCATGGAGCAGTGGCAGACAGCGAAGCACTGGAGGACCTGGGCCGTGGAGCTGTGGCAGACAGTGGAACCCTGGAGGTCCTGGGCCGTGGTGCTGTGGCAGACAGTGGAAACCTGGAGGACCTGGGCCGTGGAGCGACAGCAGACCTTGAAACGTTGACGTGCCTGGGCCGCGGAGCAATGACAGACAGTGGAACACTGCAGGTCCTGGGCCGTGAAGCAGTAGCAGACCATGAAGTACTGGAAAGCCAGGGCCGTGGAGCAATGGCAGAGTAGGGAACCATGGTGGGGCAGGCAGAGCAGGTAGAGCTGGGAGCCATAGAGACGCAGGCAGAGCAGATAGAGCTGGGAGCCATGGCGAGGCAGGCAGAGCAAGGAGCCATGGCGAGGCAGGTAGAGCAGGCAGAGCAGGAAGCCATGGCGAGGCAGGCAGAGCAGGCGTAACAGGGAGCCATTGCAGGGCAGGCAGAGCGGTGTGTACATGAATGATTCCTTTGGCCTTCTTGATAGCGATATGGCGGGCAGAGAATTCATAATAGGCCTTCTTGGCTATGACATGACAGGCTGAGAGTTCATTGTAGGCCTTTGTGACAGTGACATGACGGGCAGAGAGTTCATGATAGGACGCCGCCCCCATAGGAGGATCTACAGCTTGCGCAGATGCTTAGGCAGGTGTGGCAGGGCAATTATAAATGGCCTTCATGGCCGTGACAGGACAGGCAGAGAGTCCGTGGGGAAACGCCGCCCCTTGAGGAGATTCTGCAGCCGGAGCTGCCACTTCTGGGGGCATTGGCGCAGACTCATAGACAGAGGAGGCCTCTGTCGTAGACTTGTGGACTGGCGTTGCCTCTAGAGCAGGTTCGTGGACAGACGAGGCTTCAGGAGCAGACTTGTGGACAGACGAGGCCTCTGGAGCACAGTGTGCAGCCCACACACTGAAAATGGCTATGGCCATTACAGGCAGCACAGTAGCTAGTGGGGTGTCTGTTGACCTTGTGGGTGCTGATGCTATGGGCTTGTGGCTTGTGAATGTGGGCTCTGCGTGGCTTGGGAGCGTGGGCTCTGCGTGGCTTGGGAGCGTGGGCTCTGCGTGGCTTGGGTCAGTAGATACGTGAGGTGGATTGAGAAGGTTAGAAGGGACCTGGTGAGGTTTTGGTAGGACAATAGCTCTTTGCCTTGACTCAGGGAGGCCTGCCGTGGCCGGACTTGACTCAGGGAGGCCTGCCGTGGCCGGACTTGACTCAGGGAGGCCTGCCGTGACTTGACCTGGCTTGTGCAGTCCAGCTGTGACTTGACTTGGCTTCTGAAGATCAACTGTGACTTGACTTGGCTCAGGGACAATAGCAGCAACTTGACTTGGCTCATGAAGAACAACCGTGGTGTGGCTTAGCTCAGGGAAGACAGCAGCAATTTGACTTGGCTTGTGAAGATCTGCTGTAACGTGACTTGACTCAGGAACAACATGGCTCGACTCGTGGGGCACAGCTGTGACTTGGCTTAACTAGTGGGGAACAGCTGTGACTTGGCTTGACTCGTGGGGAACAGCTGTGACTTGGCATGGCTCGTAGAGAACAGCTGTATCTTGGCTTGACTCATGGGGAATAACAGCTGTATCTTGGCTTGGCTCGTGGAACACAGCTGTGACTTGGCTTGATTCATGGGGAACAACTGTGTCCTTGCTTGACTCATGGAGAACAACAGCTGTATCTTGGCTTGGCTCGTGGAACACAGCTGTGACTTGGCTTGGTTCATGGGGAACAGCTGTGGCCTTGCTTGACTCACGGAGAACAGCAGCTTTGGCTTGACCGGGCTTTGAAGCTTGACCGGGCTCTGAAGCTTGACCGGGCTCTGAAGCTTGGCCAGGCTCTGTAGCTTGGCCGGACTCTGGAACTGGACTTGACCCTGGAACTGGACTTGACTTGGAAGCCTGATAGAACTTGGAAACTTGACTTGACCCTGGAACTTGACTGGACTTGGAAGCCTGACTGGACTTGGAAACTTGACTTGACCCTGAAACTCGACTGTACTTGGAAGCTTTTAGCAACTGTAGCTTGACTTGGTTCTGCAGCTTGACTTGGTACAGGAACAGTAGCTGTAATCTTATTTGGCTCGGGGGTGGCAGCTGTGACCTTACATGACTCAGGAAACACAGCCGTGACATGACTTGATACAGCTGCAACTTGACCTGGATCAGGGGTAGCTGCCATTTTAGCTGCCCATACAGCCATTAGGGGTGAGTCCAGTACATGGGCCATCATGAGGCGTGGCTAGGAAACAGCGATTATTTTGTGGAGCGGCTCTGAGATGGCGGCCATCTTGTGAACAGGTTTGGGGTTGGCGGCCATCTTGTGGACTGGCTCTGGAATGGCGGCCATCTTGTGGACTGGTTCTGGAATGGCAGCCATCTTGTGAACAGGTTTGGGGATGGCAGCCATCTTGTGGACTGGCTCTGGAATGGCGGCCATCTTGTGAACAGGTTTGGGGTTGGCGGCCATGACGGGTGCAGACTCTGGACGGGCAGGCAGGCGTGGCAGGCCCTGAGCAGGCCCTGGAGCGGCAGGCGTGGCGTGAGCAGGCTTTGGCTGGGCAGGCGTGACGTGAACAGGCTTTGGCTTGGTGCATGTGGCTTGAACAGGCTGTGGTGTGGTGATTACTGCGGGATTGCGGGGTCCCTCGTCCGCAATCCCAACAGTGTATGGTGATCCGCTTAAGAGCAGGGCATGATCGATATATTCCTCCAGTGACCAACAAATTTTCCCCCCTGGCAGACTTGAACTAAAGGGCTCGTTCAATCCAAAACGAAAAAAGTCACATCATTAAAATCTACTAAATGACACAGTCCACAGAAATCCTCAACATAATCCTCTATGGCCCGGTCGCCTTGACGAAGGCAGATGAGACGAGATACTGGTGGGTTCATGATTTTGGTTGTGTATGTCGTAACTTCCGCTGGATTCAGGGGAGGCAAAGTATTCTGTAACGAGGACGCGGAGGCGGAAGTTGAAACCATATGCGGAAGTTTATTAACAGCAGCAGTGTACAATGAAACAGGCAGAGGGTCAGTAATCTGGAAAAGCAGTCCATAAACAACACAACACAAACGTGATCCGAGCAGCAGAGAGGTTAATCGAGGCAGTGGGTCAATACCGGGATATCAGTCCAATATAACAAACGTAGCAGCAGGGGTAGTCCAGAGAGCGATAGTCAGAGGCAGAAATAGGTCAAACCTTGAAAGCAGTCCACACAGGCAAACAATCCAAACAAGGTTGATCCGTAAACTCAGAAATCCAGAGACAAAGCAAAACAGCAACAGGTAATCCAACAGAGTAGTATACAACGCTCGGTAAGGCAGGTTAACTGGCAATACTTTGCAAGTCAGTGAGCACATGGTGAGTCCTTAAATACTGCCAAACAGGAAGTAGCAGTAGAAGCAGCAGAGGGAGCATGCAGGCAGTCCTGGGGTGAGGGCTCCCTCTGCTGGCTTGGCGTTACAGAATCTTTGCAGTTGAAAAAGAAATGTTCTTAGATCAGTGTTTCCAGTAACATTTGTAGCCTTTTTTTTATTTAAAGGTAAGAGAATAATTTGGTGGTATTTCCAGTGATAGTGATGTATGTGTGTGTGTGTATATATATATATACACACACACATGTCCTCATATCAAATATGTCCTCATATTTCCAGTGATAGTGATGTATGTGTGTGTTATTTTTAAATAAAAATAAAGGCTACAAATGTTACTGCAGAGGACCCTGCAGTAATTCCTCTCTCTCTCTCTCTGTCTATACACACATACATACACACATACATACATATATACACACATACATACACACATACATACATATACATATATATATATATATATAGAGAGAGAGAGAGAGAGAGAGAGAGAGAGAGAGAGACACTAAATTACACTAAATTACTGGATTGCTTTGTTCAAGGTTTGGCCATTATATACATATATATAAATATGTTTATGTATGTATGTATGTATGTATGTGTGTGTTAACTGCATGTATACGCAGCAATGTTGATTAACTTTCATGCCTTTGTTCAGGTTTTGGTGATTAAAGGCATTTCTGTAGGAAGGCAGTGTAGTAATTTTGTGCAAACTGATTATACATGCGTTATTATATATATATATATATATACAGTGAGGTCAATAAGTATTTGATCACCCTGTGATTTTGCAAGTTCTCTTACTTAGAAATCATGGAGGGGTCTACAATTTTCAGCATAGGTGCATTTCCACTGTGAGAGACAGAATCTAAAAATAAAAATCCGGAAATCACATTGTATGATTTTTTAACAATTTATTTGTGAATTACTGTGTCAAATAAGTATTTGATCACTTGCTTATCAGCCAGATTTCTGGCCCTCAAAGACCTGTTATTTTGCTTTTAAATAGTCCAGCTACACTCTGCTCATGAATCTAAATTAGTAGCACCTTTTTGAGGTTGTTAGCTGTCATAAATACACCTGTGCACCCCACAATCAGCTAAAGTCTAAGTAGCAACATGGGCAAAACCAAAGAGCTGTCAAAAGACACAAAAGACAAAATTGTAGACCTTCACAAAGCTGGAAAGGGCTACGGGGCAATTGCCAAGCAGCTTGGTGAAAAAAAGAACAACTGTTGGAGCAATTGTCAGAAAATGGAAGAGGCTAATGATGACTGTCAATGTCCCTCAGACTGGGGCCCCACGGAAGATCTCTCCTCGTGGGGTATCAATGATGCTAAGAATGGTGAAGAATCAGCCCAGAACTACACAGGAGGAGCTGGTCAATGCAGTGAAGAGAGCTGGGACCATCGTTTACAAGGCTACTATCAGTAATACACTAAGACGTTATGGTTTAAAATCTTGCATCGCACGGAAGGTTCCCCTGTCTAAGTCAGCCCATGTCCAGGCCCGTCTGAAGTTTGCCAGGGACCATCTGGATGATCCAGAGGAGTCATGGGAGAAAGTCCTGTGGTCAGATGAGACCAAAGTAGAACTTTTTGGTCTTAACTCCATTCGCCATGTTTGGAGGAAGAAGAATAATGACTATCATCCCAATAATACCATACCTACAGTGATGCATGGGGCTGGAAGCATCATGCTCTGGGGGTGTTTTTCTGCACAGGGGACAGGACGACTGCACTGTATTAAGGAGAGGATGAACGGGGCCATGTATTGTGACATATTGGGCAAAAACCTCCTTCCCTCAGTCAGAGCATTAAAGATGGGTCGTGGCTGGGTCTTCCAACATGACAATGACCCAAAGCACACAGCCAGGAAAACCAAGGAGTGGCTCCGTAAGAAGCATATCAAGGTTCTGGAGTGGCCTAGCCATTCTCAGACCTAAATCCAATAGAAAATCTTTGGAAGGAGCTGAAACTCTGTGTTGCTCAGCGACAGCCCCGAAACCTGACAGATCTAGAGAAGATCTGTATGGAGGAGTGGGCCAAAATCCCTCCTGCAGTGTGTGCAAACCTGGTGAAGAACTACAGGAACCGTTTGACCTCTGTAATTGTTAACAAAGGCTTCTGTACCAAATGTTAAAATTTTTTGACTCAAGTGATCAAATACTTATTTGACACAGTAATTCACAAATAAATTGTTAAAAAATCATACAATGTGATTTCCGGATTTTTATTTTTAGATTCTGTCTCTCACAGTGGAAATGCACCTATGCTGAAAATTGTAGACCCCTCCATGATTTCTAAGTAAGAGAACTTGCAAAATCACAGGGTGATCAAATACTTATTGACCTCACTGTATATATATATGTATATATATATATAATGTGTGTTTTAACTGTATGTATGTATATGCAATGTCAATTAACTTTCATGCCTTTGTTCAAGTTTTGTTGAATAAATGCGTTTTTATTAGAAGGTAAAACAGTGACTTGGTGTTATTTCCATATATATGTGTGCACTGCCCAGTTAAACCCTGACTGTCCTCATAAGCCAGGGTTATTAAAGTGTGTGTGTAACAACTAGGGATGTCCTCATAATTCATAATTAAATCAGGAAACGCCCACTTCTGCCCTGTCCTCACAGTGCTGTATGATGTCAGGGCTTCATATTTCCAAACTGTTTTACTAAAATTGAATTCTGAGTAGTCCCCCCAAGCAACAAGGAACAGTTTAATATTTCTTATTAATCTGTATGTCAAAGGCGAAATGTGGATTCCCATAAATCAGTATGCAACTTGTTCAGGGAAAAAGTCCTGATAAACCACCCATACCAGTATGCGTGCGTGTGCGTGTTACCAGAAACAGCAAACATATTTAATTTCAAAACAACATAACTTTCCAAAACAACATTCCTTGATGGCGCATGCTTCAGGTGCTCTGAAGCATGCTTTTTTATCATGTCCTCTGTTGCATCTCTGCCCCATTTCATTACTGCAGCTGTAAGAGTGGAAAGACAAAAAATAAATAAATAAATAAATAAATAAATAAAATAAATAAATATGCAAAAGCAACCTGTAGTCATATACTTGTTAACAACAAGCTAGTATCATGTTAGCCATGTTAGAAACATGCTAGTAACATGCTAATTGTGTACGAAACATGCTTTCAACATGCTAATCAGGCTACAAACATGCTAATAACTTGCTAATCATGCTAACAACATTATAGTAACTTGCAAATTATGATAACAGCATGCTAATTATGCTAACAACATTGTAATCAGCTAAAAAAAATACAACCAATAAGTTAATCATGCTAAAACATGTTAACATGTTAAATAATGTAAGCAATGTGTTAAATCATGCTAACTGCTTCCATACTTTTACAACTGCTTCAAACTTTCAGGCTAGGCTTTCTCAAGCCAACTTAAATTTTGTTTTCAAACTTTACTCATCTAGTTATTATGCTGGCTTGGCAGAGCCAACATATTGTTATTCTATTTAAACTTATCATTATTATTATAATTATTATTATTATTATTATTAAGTTGGCTTGAGAAAGCCAACTTACTGATATGCTGTTTAAACTTAGTTATTATTCTACTGAGACTAAAATTATCAACTCTAACTCGTCCTAGAGCTTTAAGTCTACAAACTCCAAACTCAGCCCAGATCTTCAAACTGATCTGAAGTTAGTTGCTATATCTTTTCTAACTGATCGGACTTACGATTTTCCTAAAAATGATGATTAAATTTGGGAAAAATCCCATAGACTTACATTGACGGAATGTTCAAATGAGCCAACACTTTTCAAAATCCAACTGTCAAAACTCCCAGAATCCTTTGAGACTCAATCAAACTTCCCTTCTATGTACTGTATTTCTAATCCATTTAAACTCATTCAAACTCATCTATCTATCTGTGGCTAGCAACCAGAATCATGCTAGCGACTTGCTGATCATGCTAGAAACATGCTAACAACTTGTTGATCATGCTAGAAACATGCTAGAAACATGCTAGCAACTTGTTAACCACTTGCTAATCATGCTAGAAACATGCTAACAACTTGTTGATCATGCTAGAAACATGCTAGCAACTTGTTAACAACTTGCTAATCATGTTGAAAACATGCTTGCAACTTGCTAATCATGCTAGAAACATGCTAGCAACTTGATTATCATGTTAGAAACATGTTAGCAACTTGTTAACAACTTGCTAATCATTCTAGAAAAATGCTAGCAACTTGCTAATCATGCTAGAAGAATGCTAGCAACTTGCTAATCATGCTGGAAACATGCTAGCAATTTGTTTATCATGTTAGAAACATGTTAGCAACTTGTTAACAACTTGTTAATCATGTTAGAAACATGCTACCAACTTGGTAACAACTTGCTAATCATGCTAGCAACATGCTAGCAACTTGCTAATCATGCTAAAAACATGCTAGCAACCTGCTAATCGTTCAAAATAGAGAACACTGATTAAAC
>NW_026127619.1:0-19198 GCF_022985175.1 Labeo rohita
ATTGAGTTATTTAGTTCCCTTTTCAGATATTTTCTCTCCACCAGTTTCGCCATTTCCTTTTTACAATCTTTATATTGATCATCAACTGAATTCGGTGCCATATCCAATTGAACTTCAGCAGCAGCTGTGTGATCCTGCATCAACAGGAATCATAATAATCAATCATCAGTAATCATGTCTGTAATATTCATACTAGAACACAATCTTACCTGTCCTAGAGCAGCTAAAATGAGAAGAAGAGCTTCAATGATCAGCAACATCTTGATTCAGTCAAATCCCTCAGACGATCTAGTAGATCTAGTGATGAGAAGGTGCTAAAAGACAACTAGAAACACAACAAGGTTTAACAATAATGTATATACTTCAGTAGGAACTTGTGCATAAATTTGCATAATGACCTTACTTTAGCCCCACTCTTACCTGAAAATACTGTTGCCTGATTTAGCTCAGGAGCAATGATGAGAACAACAGAAAGGTTTTCCGCTCTCAGCCAGACACCAATGACTCTTCAAACAGATGACAAAGCTTTTTATATTGCTAATAATGTGTGTGTGTGTCTGTGTGTATGTGTGTGTTTTCTGAAGTATGACATCTTGTTGCATTCAGCTCAGCAAAACTGTTGAGCTCATCTAGTGCTATACTTGTGAATGTCTGTTTGTGGTTTCACATTGGACAAACAAAGACTTTACACACACGTTTTGGGCAGTTCTGACTCTAGGAAAGTTCCAGTTGTAAGATGTATTCTGAATGAAACAAAAGACATTTTTCCTTTGAAAAGTAACTAGCAAAAAAGTTGAGTGACTTATTAGACCGCTGGTTAACACTACACACACACACACACAAATTGGTTCCAAAAAAATATTCCAGGGCCCCCACACAAGACCTTGACCTCAGAGTGATTCAAAAAAGCTTTTGCCACTGTAGTAAATTCCCATTTATAGCAAACAAAATATGTGAGTGGAATAACATATCTAAAATCTAAGGGGGTTCCTCTTATGGTTCTACATAACCATATTGACATACCTTTTAAAGGTAGGTGCTATATAGCACTTAAAGTGGTTCCCCTATGATTATGTGGCAATGAACCTCTTTTAGTGTTACTTATCAGGTTACTTTTGATAATAGGAAGCATTAAAATTCTGTTAGTTTTATTAAGAATTTCAAACAATAAATACAGTTTTGGAGCTCTTTAGTGGTGTGATGGTATGCATGTGGTCCTGCTTTGCCTCAGTTCAAGTGAAGCAGGAGTGCCTTCTAATTAGCATGAAATTAACATGAATGAACATCTGAGGGCATGTTGAAAGATAAACAAAAAAAAGTATTCACAGTGCTTAAATTTTTCCACATTTGTTATGTTCCAGCCGTATTCCAAAAAGGATTAAATTCATTATTTTTCACCAAATTCTACAAACAATACCCCACGATGACACCGTGAAAGAAGTTAGTTTGAAATCATTGCAAATTTATAAAAAATAAAAAAGTGAAAAAATCACATGTGCATAAGTATTCACAGCCTTTGAGATGTTTCTACAACTTGATTGGAGTCCACCTGTGGTAAATGCAGTTGATTGGACATGATTGGACATGATTTGGAAAGGCACACACCTGTCTATATAAGGTCCCACAGTGCATGTAAGAGCAGAAACCAAGCCTTTAAGTCCAAGGAATAGAGCTTGGGAATCTACGTCACTGCGCATTGCATTCTGGGTAGTCGCCGCCATGTTTTGGACACGCTAAATAGCGTACAATGACAATAAAACATATGGCTGCCTTCTATTGTACCACACATAGGACCGAATTAATTTCTCTTTTGCGGTTTTTAATAACTAGATAGCACTGATATATCTGCCAGATAAAATAAACACACTGTAGCTTGATCTCAACCAGTTGATCTTGTAGGTGAACCACCGCTCTGCACATTTTGTGTGTATCGCCCATGTCTGTTCTATTCAAAAGTAAGTGCCCTGCGAACTTAAAATATTCCACCCTGATTACAGTTCGAAGACAGCGTATATGTTCCATTCAATGAACATTAAAGTGTGCAAGACATGAATTTAAATTGCATTTATTTACAAAGGTATATTATGTTACAGTTCTCTAGTAAGTTTAGTCTTTATGTGAAAACGATGCAGGCGGTGGCGCAACGCAAATCCATGAATGAATATTCCTAAGTAACGTAAACTTCAACTAATTTTCCACTGCTCAGGGAATAGGGCAAATGAACATTGTGTAGGGACCATGTCAATCAGAACACAGTTCAGTCACGGAGCTCTCTTTGAATTATCTGAACCAGGTTAAATAAGAGATGCATGCCATATATGTAGAGCGACTGTAATTGAGAAACGCTGATGTATTTAATCATATATCATATCGCTCTGATTTCATTAAGGAATAAAGTGCAACACATTTTACTGGACTTAAATTGATCAAATACACGATTCCTTACAAAGAGCTGCTGAACCGATTATTTGATTCATAAATTATGAATCTGTAATAAATAATAAATACAAACGACAAAGCCAGATTTTGAAGTTGTTTATTTTCATTGAGCTTCTTTCGCCATTGTGTTGTTTCAAGCTGAAACACATAAAATTGCGCTTCATTTTAGATCCGTTCTCCACTCAGGTCATGTCAGCAGATATGGAAGTTCATGTCACAGCAAGCGTTCTCCATTCTAATGTGTTTTTAAATGTACAATATACATTTTAACATCTACCTCAACTATTACCCAATCTAGAGTATCTGTGTCCGAAAGTCCCAGAATGCCGTGCGCTGCTGACATCACGTTGCCATTCTCTATTGTCTGTAGGCCTCCGAGACAGGATTGTATAAACTTCCCAAAAATAGGTGTGCCAAGCTTGTAGCATTAGGTTGACGTCAGTATTTGACATTAATTTGACGTTGACTTAATGTTGCATTGTGGACGTCAGCTGACATCAGGATTGGACATCAAATTAACAGTAGCATTAGATGTTGAACTGACATAGAATTTTGGTCACCCATTGCCGCAACCAATATTTAACCAAACATTAACGTCTTATGACATTGTGTGCCTGTTGGGTTGTTAATTATTCCTGAATATTTCTCACTCCAGGCTGAAGTTGACTGCAGTTGTATTGTAAACCATGGCATTGTCAATGTTGCTTATCAATTTGAGCCCAAATGAGACCCAGAGAATATTAGTGAAGAGGATTGCGCAGAACCTGTGCGAGCACGGCTCTTACAGGACATTTCAGAATGGTATGTGTTTTTGTTTGTATAAAACTCCAAGTTGCACAGCTCACCAAGCCGGTGTTTCCCAAAACTGTAGTTCCAATGAAAATACGCACACAGCATCACAAAGTTTTGTGGTTGGAATGCCAGCTTTTGACCTGTGGTTAGAAGCATCTATGACATGTGGACTTTATAAATCTTTACTTTGAGCAAAATAAGCAAGCTGGCATTCAGTACAATCTGTAGCTTTCATTTCTAATATATACAGTACAAAATATAATTTACGTCTTGTAGTTTGTCTAGAGGTTTGAGCGCCCAGTCAGATTTAGGTTTTATTTAGGTTTTCTGATAATCTTTGCATCTAGATTTGAAACAAGCATTTGGTTTCTCTTTTAGGCTCTTTACTTCTGATATACATGCTTCATATCTCAGCACTTCTTACTTTCTGTACTTCTTTCACTAAACTTTAATTACAGTTGTTATTTTGTTAAAGTTGCTTTGTATTTAGCTAATAAGAATGGGTGTGTTCTGAACTGAGGTGTGATCTGCTGAAGTGTGATCAGGATATGTTAAATAGAAACTGCTGACCTCATCATAATGAAACACTTGTGAATATCTTTTTTTCACACTCGACAAACTGTGAGTTCCTAGACATGTAAAAAACAACTTTTACATGCATTGTTAGTAGTTGTAGTATTTGTAATTTGAGCAGTTCTGACTGACTGAAGTTACAAAGATTCTGAATTACTTTTGTCTTGCATCAAAAGTGGGAGCGTTTTCCGGTTGGAAATACAGTGGGGATCGAAAGTTTGGGCACCCCAGGTAAAAATTTGTATTAATGTGCATAAAGAAGCCAAGGAAAGATGGAAAAATCTCCAAAAGGCATCAAATTACAGATTAGACATTCTTATAATATGTCAGAAAAACAGTTAGATTTTATTTCCATCATTTACACTTTCAAAATAACAGAAAACAAAAAAAGGCATCTGCAAAAGTTTGGGCACCCTGCAGAGTTTATAGCATGCACTGCCCCCTTTGGAAAGCTGAGACCTGACAGTGTCATGGATTGTTCTCAATCATCGTCTGGAAAGACCAGGTGTTGTCAATCTCAAAGGTTTTAAATGCCCAGACTCATCTGACCTTGCCCCAACAATCAGCACCATGGGTTCTTCTAAGCAGTTGTCTAGAAAACCGAAACTGAAAATAGCTGACGCTCACAAAGCAGGAGAAGGCTATAAGAAGATAACAAAGCGTTTTCAGATGCCAATATCCTCTGTTCGGAATGTAATTAAGAAATGGCAGTCATCAGGAACAGTGGAAGTCAAAGCAAGATCTGGAAGACCAAGAAAAATATCAGACAGAACAGCTCGCAGGATTGTGAGAAAAGCAAGTCAAAACCCACGTTTGACTGCACGATCCCTCCAGAAAGATCTGGCAGACACTCGAGTTGTGGTATACTATTCCACTATAAAGAGATACTTGTACAAATATGGTCTACATGGAAGAGTCATGAGAAGAAAACCTCTTCTACGTCCTCACCACAAAAATCAGCGTTTGAACTTTGCAAATGAACATATAGAAGCCTGATGCATTTTGGAAACAAGTTCTGTGGACCGATGAGGTTAAAATAGAACTTTTTGGCCGGAATGAGCAAAGGTACGTTTGGAGAAGAAAGGGCACAGAATTTAATGAAAAGAACCTCTGTCCAACTGTTAAGCATGGGGGTGGATCAATCATGCTTTGGGGTTGTATTGCAGCCAGTGGCACAGGGAACATTTCACGAGTAGAAGGAAAAATGGATTCAATAAAATTTCAGCAGATTTTGGACGGTAACTTGACAACTTCTACAAATAGATAATGATCCTAAACACACCTCAAAATCCATGGTGGATTACATCAAGAGGTGTAAACTGAAGGTTTTGCCATGGCCTTCACAATCTCCTGACCTCAACATAATTGAAAATCTATGGATGGACCTTAAAAGAGCAGTGCGTGACAGACAGCCCAGAAATCTCAAAGAACTGGAAGACTTTTGTAAGAAAGAATGGCCAAAGATACCTCAAACAAGAACTGAAAGACTCTTGGCTGGCTACAAAAAGCGTTTACAAGCTGTGATACTTGCCAAAGGGGGCAGTACAAGATATTAACTCTGCAGGGTGCCCAAACTTTTGCAGACGCCATTTTTTTGTTTTCTGTTATTTTGAAAGTGTAAATGATGGAAATAAAATCTAACTTTTTTGGACATATTATAAGAATGTCTAATCTGTAATTTGATGCCTTTTGGAGATTTTTCCATCTTTCCTTGGCTTCTTTATGCACATTAATACAAATTTTTACCTGGGGTGCCCAAACCTTCGATCCCCACTGTAAACAAGCGGGACATGACACTTATTCATTCAACAGCTGACAGTAGTGATGGGCAACTGAAGCCTCATGAAGCACTGACATTTTCCCCTGACTGTTTCGGGAAAAGATTCAAAGCTTTGAGTGTGACGAAAACAGTGCGATCTGGTGGTTAGTAAAAAATAAAGCAGCCAAAATCCTGTGAAAGAAACACAGTCGGACGAAACATTCACCACATCCACAGATCGATGCATATTTTTTCACATAATTTAGATGAACGCTCTGATTATTATTAATTTTATGAAGCCCCTTCCTCAAAAATATGCAATGGGCTCAGATTGGTTAGCTGGCCCAGTGTGTTGTGATTCCCTAAACCACTAGAGTGCGCTCATAAACGTCACGCTCCTCACATGCACTCCGGTTGTATTGTAAACAATGGCGTCGTCAATATTACATATCAATTTGAGCCAGAATGAGACCCAGAGAATATTAGTGAAGAGGATCGCGCTGAACCTGTGCGAGCATGGCTCTTACAGGATGTTTCAGAATGGTATGTGTTTTTGTTGTTGTCTTATTCTATTAGATACGTTGTGATTTGTAAATGCTAGGCTTATGTTAGTTTTTATATATACGATTTTATCCTAATAAAAGCTATAATAAAGCAGAATACATGATTGCATTGTAGCAGTTTTGTAAAGTAATTGTTTATTTTGTAACAGTAAGTGTTTGTCAGCAAGTATTGCTCGCTACCACTTCAACTGCATGTGCGTCCATGTTTAATGCTTCTCATAGCTATGTGGAAAATCTCTGTCTGTACAATGTATAATACGATGGCACAATCGCACGTCCCCCGTGGCAGAAATCGTGAACCTGGGGCACCTAGACCGAAGGGCAGTTTAATCAGAGCTCAAATGTGTAGGAGGGCTCAAGCCAGGGGTGTGTGTGAAAGGGACACAGAGAGATGCACAACAGAGGGGATGCACAAAACAAGATTATAAACTGCTGCTTTACAACATTGATTTTGAAACTTGTGAATCCTTTAGATTCGTTAGAAAACAGAATAGCGATTTATGTATAAATAGTTTTTTTCGTGCATCGCTACTTTTGACCACATGGCAACAATTCTTCCTCTTCTAGCTTCGCCCCCTTTGTTTACATGTTCCCGGGGGCAAAGTTTATGTAAATATTTGGGTTTGTGATGTCACCAACCCGGAAAGTAGCTTGTTGTAGTTCCTATGAGCCGTTTTTGTAGGCATTAAACTGCCATAAATTTAAAAGACAGTATCTTTGCATTGAACTTTCATACTTGCAGAATCGCGATTTATCAGACTTGCGCATCTGAACTAGCAGACGTTGTAGAGAAGCAAATAGACATTGCACAGCAAATAGACACATAAAAGACAAAATTACCTCAGGAATTCAGCGCTAGTTTGGACAACATTGTCTTGCCTCCTTTGAAGTTGCAGTAGAAAAAAGTATGTATTGTTTTTTTATTTCATTACATTGACTGGAGATCAGATAGTTTATGTAACCCTGACAGCACACGTACATCACAGAGACATCTATTTGACATATTTTTTAGAGTGTTTGCTCATGTGCAGTACGTCTACTGGACATTTCCTATCAGATGTCAAATAGACGTATATTGGATGTCTTTAAGATGTTTATTATTTAGAATGTATGTAAAACTGACATCGTACAGATGTCTGTCACACGTTTATACACAGCAGATGCTTTCCAGATCAAGAGATCTTTAACAGACATCTTGCAGACATACGTGTGCTATCTGGGTAGATTCACTGTTTAGATGCGCTTGAAACGTGCTAAGGACATCTACTGGTTGAAGTTGTGTAAATACAACAAAAACAGACAGTTATCGTTCATTGGCTTGGACGCAAATATAGTTATCTTTATAGTTATAGTTATTGTTATCTTTCTTGGTGTGAACCGGCCTTAAGGTAATGTTAGATCTTTTGCTCTAACATCGGTTAATCAGATGATAGAAATAAGAGAAATAAGTTCCAATAGACTAACATTTGAAGTTACAATAGGAATGTATAGCTAATGTGGGGAAATGTGAAGTCAGAGGATTTACCCATGCTTTTTTATGCCAGGTTGGACTTATAGACTGATTTTCTGTCATGGTCTACACTGTAAAAAACAATTTGTTGAGTCAACTTAAAATAATTTGTAACCTGGCTGCCTTAAATTTTAAGTTCAGTCAACTCAAAAAAAAGTTTATTCAAATGTTAAATTATACTAAGTGACAGGTTAGATATTTGAGTTCAATCAACTTAAAATTTTAAGGCAGCTGGGTTACTTAACCATCTGTTAAGTTTAGCAAACACAAATATCTAAGTTGTTACTTAATACAACTTAACATTTCAAGTTGACTAAACTTATTTTAGTTGACTGAACTTAAAATTTTAATGCAGCAGGGTAACAAATTTTAAGCTGACTCAACAAAATGTGTTTTTTATTTTTTACAGTGTGTGGACCCTCCGAATTAGCCTTAGCCACCCCCCTGGCCACCCCATGTATAAAACTCCACCACTGTGGCCCAAGTTGCATAGCTCACCAAGTCAGTGTTTCCAAAACTGTAGAACCAATGAACATTCACACACAGCATCACAAAGTTGTGTGGTTGAAACGACAGCTCTTGACCTGTGGTTAGAAGCATCTATGACATGTGGACTTTATAAATCCTTACCTTGAGCAAAATAAGCAAGCTGGTATTCAGTACAATCTGTAGCTTTCATTTCAAATATATACAGTACAAAACATAATTTACGTCTTGTAGTTTGTCTAGAGGTTTGAGCGCCCAGTCAGATTTAGGTTTTATTTAGGTTTTCTGATAATCTTTGCATCTGGATTTGAAACAAGCATTTGGTTTCTCTTTTAGGCTCTTTACTTCTGATATACACGCTTCATATCTCAGCACTTCTTAGTTTCTGTACTTCTTTCACTAAACTTTGATTTTACAATTGTTATTTTGTTAAAGTTGCTTTTTATTTAGCTAATAATAATGGATGTGTTCTGAGCTGAGGTGTGATCTGCAGAAGTGTAATCAGGATATGTTAAATATAAACTGTTGAGCTCATCATAATGAAACATGTGTGAAGCTCTTTTTTCACACTGGACAAACTGTGAATTCCTAGCTAGACATGTAAAAAACAACTTTTATATGCATTGTTAGTATTACTGTTGTTTAAAAGTTGTAGGCTATCCACAAGTTTCCAATGCCCCATGAGGCCTTGCAATAAAGGTGGGAGCGTCTTCCAGTTGGAAGTAAACAAGCGTGACGTGACACTCAATTATTCAACAGCTGACAGTAGTGATGGGCAAATGAAGCCTCGTGAAGCACCGATATTTTCCTCTGACTGTTTCGGAAAAAGATTCAAAGCTTTGAGTGTGACAAAAACAGTGTGATCTGATGGTTAGTATGACATGTGGACTTCATAAATCTTTACCTGGAGCAAAATGAGCAAGCTGGTATTCAGTACAATCTGTAGCTTTTATTTCTAATATATACAGTACAAAATATCATTTATGTCTTGTAGTTTGTCTAGAGGTTTGAGAGCCCAGTCAGATTTAGGTTTTATTTAGGTTTTCTGATAATCTTTGCATCTGGATTTGAAACAAGCATTTGGTTTCTCTTTTAGGCTCTTTACTTCTGACATACATGCTTCATATCTCAGCACTTCTTAATTTCTGTACTTCTTTTACTAAACTTTGATATATTACAATTGTACAATTGCTTTTTATTTAGCTAATAATAATGGGTGTGTCCTGAGCTGAGGTGAGATCTGCTGAAGTGTGATCAGGATATGTTAAATATAAACTGTTGACCTCATCATAATGAAACACTTGAGGAGCTAATTTTTTCACACTGGACAAACTGTTCCTAGTTCCTATTCCTATAGCTAGACATGTAAAAAAATAATAATAATAATAAAAAAAACTTTTACATGCATTGTTAGTAGTTTGGTCTATGTACCCTCTGAATTAGCCTTAGCCACCCCCCTGACCACCCCATGTACCCAAAATTCCGCCACTTTGGCCCAAGTTGCATAGCTCACCAAGTCATTGTTTCCCAAAACTGTAGTTCCAATGAACTGTTCTCTTCATGTTATTTTGTTAAAGTTGTTATTTGGTTATTTTGTTAAAGTTGCTTTTTATTTAGCTAATAAGAATGAGTGTGTTCTGATCTGAGGTGTGATCTGCTGAAGTGTGATCAGGATATGTTAAATATAAACTGTTGAGCTCATCATAATGAAACACTTGAGAAGCTAATTTATTTACACTGGACAAACTGTGTGTTCCTAGCTAGACATGTAAAAAAAAAAACTTTTACATGTATTAGTAGTTGTAGTATTTGCAATTTGAGCAGTTCTGGCTGACTGAAATTGCCAAGATCCTGAATTAAACAAATAAAATATATATTAAATTACTGTTGTTCAAAAGTTGTAGGCTATCCACAAGTTTCCTATGCCCCATGAGTGGGAGCGTCTTTCGGTTGGAAGTAAACAAGCGTGACACTCATTTATTCAACAGTGGACAGTAGTGATGGGCAAATGAAGCCTCGTGAAGCACTGATATTTTCCTCTGACTGTTTCGGGAAAAGATTCAAAGCTTTGAGTGTGACGAAAACAGTGCGACCTGGTGGTTAGTAAAAAGTACAGCAGCCAACAGCCTGTGAAAGAAACACAAACCATTCACCACATCCACAGATCGACTCACGTTACGTGCACAAATAGAAGTCTAACAGTGTGTGTCTTTGTTTGTTGAATTTCTGTCTCTGATAAATTCAGAGACTACATTTTGGGTAAATCAATTTCAATGTAAGCCCCATATCTTTGCGAGTCGCGACTCATCATTCTCGTCTTGATAGAGAGGACTCTTTTTGCGTTATTTTCCTGCTTTTGCAAGTTAACTGTTTGGCTACATCAGAAGTTTCTCAGTTAGGAAAGTAGGAAACTGGCTCCGCACTTCAGTGGCACATATCTTTAATTTCCCTCTTTTCACTCGCTTTTCTTCGCTTTTAAATAGCTTAATGCACAGTGCACATTTTACTTTTTTACTTTTAAATTACCGGCAATTCTACATCAATTGCTTGAATCCCATTCAAGCAACAACAAAATACAACGTTAGGGGTCATCGGATGCTAAGTTCACTTTTACATGTTGTTTGAACATTAATGTGTGATGGCAGTGTATGTACAAATCTACCCTATAATGATAAAAATCCATGCAGTGGTTTTTAATTAATCTGTAAAAATAATATTCCCTTTTTCAAATCGAGCTGTTCTCAGATGCCTGTCGTTGTGGCGTCACACCGACAGAGGCCGCTCCCACCATAGTTGATTGACATGAGCGTTTTACCTAAGATCAGCTATCACAGTCCGTCCCCTTTGTTTTGATGCTGGAGCAGGTATGTAAGTTAGACAAGAATATCTACAATTGAGCGATTGAGGTGTTGTGTTGCTGGATGTAATAGTGAACATAGTGGTCGTCATTTACTCCCGAAATCTGAGCCGCTGAAAATGCAGTAGATTACATTTGTTTGTGAAGGGAATGCGCCTCCTGTGAGTGCGCATTTTGTTTCAGTTTCAGTTTTACTCGCTCCGTATCCAATAAAGAAATCCACGTACTCCGTTTTCTTGTCAAAAATTTATTTTAATCTTCAGTGAGCGATAAATAAGGCAAATAAAATCAAATAAACAAAATATAATCCTAAATCTCAAATATTACAGATGCGGTAAAGAAAACTGTGTGACTCCGCTGTATTCCAAGAACGCACTGCCGCCAGACTTAACAGACGCAATTCCTAAAGGGCCAGTACACAATTTTAACATTGTACATATGAATAAAGTGCATTTACAAATACAAACAATCCAAAGCAAAACTGACATGTACTACATGATAAAACATATTGTTTATGGAATCTAAGCAAAAATAGGCTCCTACATTACCGCCCCCTAATTGTTCTCAAACTCTTTGAAACAATTACTTAAATTTAAACAAAGGAGCCACATAATTTTAATCCTGACATCTTAAAGTCCAAATCAACACAAATTTAGGTTCCTAAAGACATATTGCCTTCATATACTGATTCGGCCTCCTGTAACAGGCAAAGTTTTGTTATCGGTCTTTCCAAAATGTTCGACTTCGTCTTAATGCGGACTTGTCGGACGAGACCCTTCTTGTCAGGAATAGTTTCAATGACTCTTGCTAACATCCATGAATTCCTAGGGGCAGAGTCATCAACTACTAGAACAATGTCTCCAACAGAGAAGTTTCTTGTTGGGTTGTTCCACTTTTGTCTCTGTTGCAACTGTGGCAAGTATTCCCGACACCAACGCTTCCAGAACAAATCAGAAACGTACTGCACCTGTTTCCATCTGCGTTTAGAATACAGGTCATCTTTGTCAAACAGTCCTGGAGGCAATGATGGCCTTGTCTTAAGTAACAACAAGTGATTCGGAGTCAGAGCTTCCAGATCATTTATGTCACTTGATGCCGCTGTAATTGGACGACTGTTGATTATAGCTTCTGCCTCACAGAAAACAGTCTGAAGGCATTCCTCATCGAGAACTTGTTCTCTAATTGTAGCATTAAGGATTTTTCTTATTGAGCGTATCAGTCTCTCCCATGCTCCGCCATGGTGAGACCCGGTGGGAGGATTGAAAACCCACTTGATTCCTTGTTGGCTGAGATGGTCCTGAATCTTCTGGTTGTTCCAATTTTTAATGGATTGTCTTAACTCACGCTCAGCAGCTACAAAATTGGTCCCATTGTCTGACCTGAGAACTTTCACTTTCACTGTCTGTCATCCTTTTGTCCACTTTAGTCGCGTTAGCTGGAGTCTCCGCAGCAAAAATCTTTCTCCTTTGCACAAGTTCCGACAGCATAGATTTAAACTTTAGAATCCACGCTACGATGCGCTGAAGCTTTATCCAAGAGGAGAAATGATTCATCAGTTGTCTAACCGAATTGTTGCTGTGTTGAGTCTGTATTAAATTGACCAACGCTGATCTCTTGATCTCTGGGTCATCTGCAGATATCATCATTTGGTCCATATTCTTTGGCCACTCATCTGTGGATTGGTATAGAAATTCTGGGCCTGAGATCCATTTTTCATTTTGCAGGAAAGTGTTGACCTTCTGCCCTCTTGAGGCACAATCTGCTGGATTCAACGCAGTATCAACGTGGTTCCACTGTTCGATGTTCGAGCCCTTTAGAATGGTTGTGACTCTATTCGCCACGAATGTTCTGAATCTCGTACTTTCCTTTCTGAGGTATTTAAGCACAGCTGTGCTGTCCGTCCAGTACACTGAAGGTTTAAGCTCCAGCTGTAGTTCTCTTCTTAACATCAGATCCATTTTTGTGGCCACTGTTGCAGCTGTCAGCTCCATTCGTGGAATTGTAGGCCTTTTTAGAGGGGCAACTCTGGCCTTCCCCATAATCAATACGCAGTGCACCTGATCCTGTTGTTTCATAGAAGAAGATAACTTGCTGTACCATACGGATCTTCACTCGCATCAGCGAAGTGATGTAGCTGTAAGGCTCCTCCCGCTACGGCAAGCCTAGCGGTTCAGCTGAAGGTTTCTTGCGTGTAGGTTTTTTCCGGCGCTTCTGTAAAATTACCTTGAAATATTACAATTTAGTTTCCGAACAAAAATCTGACTCCATGAATAATTTAGTCTGACTCCAATTATGAATAATTTGTTAATTCTGGTTTGTATTCTGTAATTTTCTGATCGCGGCTAATTTTTCTGTATAATAATTTAGACATTTGAATATTCTGGAAATCCCGTAGTCTCAATATTTCGTTCCTTAGGGACTCGGCGCCGCTTTCGATTTACACCCCGGCCGTGGCGAATTCGTCGACACAAGCTGGCCAGTTCTGACTTACTCAGAGGATGCAGAGCGATTATAATATCTTAAAGTGGGCCGCGCCTGCGTGCTCTCAACAAAAAGTATATTTCCTCAATAATCGCGAGAGCTACATCGTGTTAAGTCAGTGACAGCTCAACATCCGGAGCCCTAGTGATGTCCCCATGGCTCATCAGTCGGTACTTCCGGCATGGTCTGCCCTGGACGCAGTCTTGAGGAAGCACCCTTACACATTAACCTACTAGAAAATCATTTCCAAGAAGTCCAGAATTAGTCAAAGTTAACATTTTATTTAGTCAGGTAAAAAGGTATCATGCTAATTACATTGCTTAACAATGAAAATCCAATTCAGAATTAAATTCAGTTCCAGTTAAAATGAATACATAACATACTCCAAGATAAATCTAAGAGTGAGAGATGCATACCTGACCGCATAGAGATACACAGCAGCGTGTGAGAGATTTGGAGGCAAAGCTCCAGAGCCTCTCACACACAGTGTGGGGTTCTTCTGAATACAGAATCCCCCCGTAATGTTTTGTCACTTCGCTTATATACCCCGACCAAAACAAACAAATCTTCCAATCAGTTGTAAAAACATAAAAGACCTTTTGGTTTGTCAGGAGATCTCATGCCCCAGGGTCACACCTGGCTGGAGATTCTCACCCGACCCTAAGGGGAAAACACACCCCTCAGCAGCAAACACAATTCTACAAAAGTGTTCAGTCTTCCTCATAATATAAGTGACTTCTGTGAAATTGAGACCATTTTACCAATCGCACTAAGACCTTTAGAATAATACCAAACATGAAAGGGAAACTTCAACATATTCACAAAATGTAACACATGTAGTATATGGACATTCTTAGTGACTTTCAGTGGAACCTTTTGGGGGAAAGTGTGAGATGCAGGGAGGGGAGAGGAGAGGGAGGAAGGGGGTTGTAAATGAGCAATAGGGGTGGTGTTGTTTGCCCTCTTTGAAGATCTCTTCTCCAGATTAGTTTTATTGTTTTGTTGCATGGCATCTGTTTTTGTCAGAGTTCCTGGACTTTGAATTCATGAGGAAATAATTTCACATCTTACATAGCTGTGCCACCTCGACTTCTCCGAAATCTGCTGGTTTGATGCATCTGCTCACCTTGAACTCTTCAAGCAGTTGAAGTCCACTGAGCCAGTCTGTCCACCTTTGTTTTACTTGCTCTGGCAGATCATCATCCCATCCTATTTTCAGTCTACATAAATCTTGCAGAATCATCTTTGCTGGTAAAACTACAGGTGCAAGAAACCCCAAGTGGTCATAGATAGAGCTGACGATCGAGAGCAGTCCTCTTCGAGTGAGTGGACGATCTTTGATAACTATTTTGAATTTAAATGTATCTGACTCAACATCCCAATGGATTCCCAATGCTCTGTCCATTGGTAGTATTTCTTGATCAAGATCCAAGTTTTTCACTCCATCAGCTCGTTCATTCTCAGAGATAGCTGCTAGCACAGCATGACTGTTGCTAGTCCACTTGACCAGGCGAAAACCTCCTTTGGAACATATTGCTCGTACACCGTGATACAGCTCTATGGCTTGTGTCTCAGTGGCTGTGGACTTTAAACAGTCGTCTACATAGAAATTTCGAAGAACAGCATCAGCAATGTCAGGTTTGAATAATGTGCTGTGATCCTCTGCACACTTCCTCAAAGCATAGCTGGCGTAGCTGGGCGAAGAAGTAGCGCCAAATAAGTGAACAACCATTTTATGTTCCACCAAGTCTCCATTATAATCTCCGTGAGGCCACCACAGAAACCTAAGGAGATCTGAATCTTCTTCATGGACACGAACTTGGTGGAACATAGCTTCCACATCTGCCATAAAGGCGATTCTTTCTTGTCGGAATCTTGTAATGACACCAACAAGACTACTTGTGAGGTTGGGGCCTTATAAAAGTTGATGGTTCAATGACATCCCTTGATAGGGTGCCCCACAATCAAAAACGACTCTCAGTTTTTGTTTGACGGGATGGTACACCCCATGGTGAGGTATGTTGCCATCTGTTTGTTTGTGATTGTCTTCCATCAGTTCAACAGCATAGTAATTTTGGATGAGATTGTTCATGAAAGATGTATACTCAGTATGAAACTCTGGATTTCTAATGAATTTTCTTTTCAAATTCAGAGCCCGCTGTTCAGCCACCACACGTTTTTTTGGCATTTGAATAGCCTTGTTCTTAAGAGGCAGGCACAACCTGTAGTGACCATCTACTAGTTTAGCTGACTCAGACATCATTTGCATAAACTTGTGGTCTTCTTTGGACATTTCCTTTTGATCATCCACTCTTTCCACTTCAGGGAAATCCTGCTTGAATTGCTGTTGCCACAAGTCTTCCAATCTGGCTACTGATATGCGATTCACAGACACTGGAATACACCTTCCCTTTCTTGTGACACCATTACTGTTCCTAAGGGGTCCATTGACTGTCCAGCCCAGCTTAGTTCTTACAGCAAAAGGTCCATTGTCTTTACTACTAATAACTTCCCATGGTTCCATGACTTCATGCACATTAGCTCCTATTAGCAATCCGATTTCTGCTTCGATGCTAGGGAGATAGACTTCCTTAAGATACAGCCATCTCTCCAAATCCTTTTGCTGTGGAATGTTGCCCTTGTGAACTGGAATTGTCCGCTGTGTAAAGACGTCAGGAAGTTGGACAAACTGACCACCATCTAGGCTACTTATCTCCAACCCAGACACTATGTGAGTTTTGACTTGTTTTTCATCTCCCATTGTTCTCAGGAGTATATCAGTGTTTCTTCCATTCACTTTTAGTTCAGACATCAACGCTTCTGTACAGAAGGTGTCCGAACTGCCAGGGTCGAGAAATGCGTAAGTTTTAATCAAGTGTGTACCCTTCGTAGTCTTAACTTGAACAGGAACGACTGACAAAGCACACTCATTCTCACAGGTATCCTTGTCTCCACTCATGTTCTTTTCTGCACAGACTAGTGCACTTGTAACAGATTGTCTGTCACAGTTATCCGTTTTGTTTTCGGGAAGGCACTCGATTTCCTTTGGCTTCATATACAGTATCGTTGGATGAGGCAATGAGCATTCGCTGCAGCTCATTCTATCCTTGCATTGTTTGCTCATGTGCCCATGCTTTAAACAACCAAAACACAAGCATTTGCTACGCAAGAAGTCAATTTTCTCCTGATGTGTCTTACTTCTCAACCTTTTACACGATTCCAGACTATGCTGCAGTCCTTTACAAAAGACACATTGTTTCTTCCAGCTGTTGGCATGTGTATTTTTCAGTCTTTGAACTGAAAGTTTGTCATCATCTTCAACTCTTTTGTCAATCGGTACGGCACTAGTTGTGAAGACCTTTTTTGTCATAGCCCTTTTATAAGGGCTAGCTTGCCCTTTAGTGTTTGAGCTTTCCTTTATGTCGCCAAACACTGGATGCAGAGAAATCCTGGCTTGCTTGTTAATGAAATCAACTAAATCTTTGAACTTCACTCTAGCATTTTGCCTCTCTTGCTTTTCACATGCCATCGATCGCCATTTTTCTCTTAATTTGTATGGAAGTTTCACTGCAATGGCTCTTAAATTTGCTGCGTTATCCATCTCTTCCATGTAACTTATATCTGACATTGTATTGCAGCATCCTGACAGAAACAATGAAAAGGAGTGAAGTGCTTCTCCGTCTTCAGGTCTGATAGAGGGCCAGTGTAGAGCTTTGTTCATATATGCGACTGTAATCTGATACTCATTTCCAAAATGCTCTCTCAGAAGCTGCTTTGCCTTAAGATAGCCTTCCGCTGGGTCCATATGATGACAGCTACGAACCAGTTCCTTAGGCTTTCCAGTCGTACTGTTCCATGAAGTACAAACGGTCCCTATCATTATCAGTACGATCTTCAACTCCATGTTCAAAGGCACGAACAAACAATTTATAATCAAGAGGATCTCCTTTGAAAATGGGTATGTCAATTGAAGGAAGCATGGACATTTTTTGATGCTTCACTAAGCATTCAGCAATATTGGCTTGTCGCTCCACAGCATTGCATAAAGTATCAACTACATTTCCCTCACTACCTGAATAAGGCTCATTTGGGACTGTGTTATTAGTTGATTGTGGCCTAAGAGATTGAAACACACCTTTATGAAGTGTTATTCTACCTGATTCCAGATCTATTTCTTTGTGACTTACTGCTGAAGACCGACAGCTCTCATACTGCTTTATAACTTTAATCTTTGCATCTGACGCTGCTAGTGCAACTTCTAGCTCAAATTCTTCTCTTTTAGCTTTTAGTTCAGCCTCTTGTCATTCGATAGCTTGTTTCTTCTTCAAAGCAGCATGTTTAACAAGTAGTGCAGCTCTTTCTGCTTCAGCAGATATACGTGCAGAAGAAGTTGTAGAAGCTGTGGACCTGCCATCTACTGACCCATGTTTCATATGATTCTTACTTGAAGTTACTGACACGAAGGAAATACTATCATCAGGATTTATTTCTAGATCACACTGTACTGCTTGCTCAGCATTTTCTGCAACTTGTTTCATCCACTTGTTGACTGCAGTAATGAACCTTTCACATGAGCCAGCTCTTGGTTCGAACCACGTATGTTGGTCCTTTGCATAATCTTCTTCAGACATAAACTTCTCAATAGCATGGTTGAGCTGACAGAAATCTTTATACAAGTCTTTGTATTCTGTATCTAATTTAGTACGAACAGTGTCAACATGTGCAGCATCATCCATAAGGTGTTCAATTACTTTAGACTTGCTTGTAAGCTGAGCTAATTTAGCTTTCCTTGATTGTACAAGCCTTTGCAATTTTTCTTCCTTTGCCTTTTCTGTCATTTTTACCTGCCTTTTAGTACTAATACAATCTTCAGTTGGCTTGTACTCTCATCCGTTCTTTAACTTCAAGCATCAAAACGGGTGAATCATTGTCCTTATATTGCTGGACTGTGCAATGCCACGTTTACATTTTTACCTCAGAAATCTCCGCAGAAACAGCGCTGATAGATCGCATGTAGGTAACCTCCGATATAATCCTAGAACGTCCTTTTTCAAAGAAACTCCTCATGACAGGTACTTCAAGATCAATCATCCCTCAAAACATCCATAAATCTTCGTGTCAAACATGTCCTTATCCGTCAGGAGTTAGTTTTCTTTACTAATGTGAGTGCGCATTTTGTTTCAGTTTCAGTTTTACTCGCTCCGTATCCAATAAAGAAATTCTTGTCAAAAATTTATTTTAATCTTCAATGAGCGATAAATAAGACAAATAAAATCAAATAAACAAAATATAATCCTAAATCTCAAATATTACAGATGCGGTAAAGAAAACTGTGTGACTCCGCTGTATTCCAAGAACGCACTGCCGCCAGACTTAACAGACGCAATTCCTAAAGGGCCAGTACACAATTTTAACATTGTACATATGAATAAAGTGCGTTTACAAATACAAACAATCCAAAGCAAAACTGACATGCACTACATGATAAAACATATTGTTTATGGAATCTAAGCAAAAATAGGCTCCTACACCTCCCGATTTACATATATTCATCTATGTTCGCGCGAATCATTCATGATCCAGCTTCACTTACAGCAGAAATATGTATAAGGGTTTTTTTTTTTTTTTTTTTATGAATCTTTGCGATCGCCTTTCCTAATAATGTGCTAGTTAGCAAGTTTAGCAGCTAAACGCAGCTAAATGCAGCTAAAGTAAAACAAGATCCTCATTCCACAGAG
>NW_026127620.1:0-19181 GCF_022985175.1 Labeo rohita
TAAATAGGATGAAAATGTTATGTATATTTGCTAGATACAAAAGTGCAGGTGCATAAGTGCATTGTTGGGGGGGGGGGATAAAGCAAAAATAATGCGTATCTTCCAATTACAAGTACTATTTTATGGATTATATGATTACATATATGCATTATGGATTATGCACAGTAGTCAACATTTGAAGTGGATCAAAACCTTTCATCAAAGGTGTCCTAAAACCAAAACAATACCCGTTCTTCAGTAGTGTTGACTACTGTACATGCATGGATTATTTGATTTCATTACCTATCAGCCCATGGGTGTAAAATAACTTACAGTGTTGTCACAAATATAAAACAACCCTGATTATAAGATACCCCCTTTTTTAAAGATGTACCTTTTGGGGAGGGGAAAAGAGCTTTTTGAAGACAGAATCTTGTCTTGTCTTGACCTAATTACTAAAAAACAAAACAAAACAAACAAACAAAAAAAAACACACACACACACACACACACATTTTCCAGTTAAATAATTTATTGGTAAATTCATAATTTACCAACATAACAACAATGGTGCACACTTACACTTTCTTTTGAGCTTTTTATAATGAAGTAGCATGCTCCACTGCTGCATTAACGTGTGCAAT
Organism: Labeo rohita; assembly: GCF_022985175.1. Taxonomy (NCBI): domain Eukaryota; kingdom Metazoa; phylum Chordata; class Actinopteri; order Cypriniformes; family Cyprinidae; genus Labeo; species Labeo rohita. Next base: position 623 of record NW_026127620.1, read on the forward strand.
TGACCCTTTGCAAAAAAAACTGTCCTCCTTAGTTACTGTTGCTATGTCCAACAAACAAACTTCCAAACAAAGTGTGTCACGTGACAATCATGATATGTCGCCATGGAAACAATTAGTGGGTCAGATAGAATATTTTAAGCTCACCAGTGAAAAGGTTAAGACCACACCCTTTTTTCAAGATGTATCTTTTGGAAAAAGGAATATTGTGATCATGCAGGAAAATAGTGTTAGTTCAAAATGTTTTTTCACCACATACATTCCGATCTACTCTGCTGAATTCTGCCCTAAGGTGATTTTTAGGCTGATGGGTAGAAAAACAACATAGTAAAGATGACAAGTGACAATACCGGTTTAGAGAAGGGTGTCTGATTTACTAATTTGTTTTTTAGATATTGCAGACATTTGTTCTTACGTATCTTTTTTATACTGTGTGCATTAGTTTGTTAGTTCAAACGAAACCAGAAATGCTTTACAAAACAACACCCCATTGAGTTTTTTTTTTTTTTTGGATTTAAAAGTGAACAGCATCCATACTTATATTATCCTTAGGGTTCTTATCGAGTACTGTATCCTCAGTGTAGACCACTGTGGCCAGTTAAGACTGTAGCGCTGACTCCAGCAGTCAGTGATACTTTTATAGCTCATCAAATGACAAAGACTGTTTATGATTTACCTATGATTTCACCCTGTACCCGTCACAATCTCCATGGCATGTCCTGTGTGTATATTATTAATGATGAAACTTTGAACTGAAATTACTGGTTGAGAACACTGTTTAAACTAATTGTAATAATTTATCATTCTCTGTTGAGCTTCTTTGTTAATAAAAATATATATATATATATATATATATATATATATATGTATTTTTTTCAGTCAGTGAAAGATCCCAAATTGACATAGTAAAGCAAGCTGAATAATAATTCAGTTTTAATGGAATATATATTTCTCTAGTGAAGCAATCTGCACATTGTCACCAAATGTTTATGGTTCACAACACTAGACACACACAACAAATGTATTTATAATTCTTACACTATGCTTTATATTTTCATAATAAAACAATCAATAAAAATGTGGTACCTGTGTGTTGAAGTGCAAGGAGGAAGTTGGTCTCTGTGTGTTCAGGTGGGTGTCACAATCTGGCTCCAGTGACATGCATGACGAAGAGGATTCAGATTCAAAGAAGTCTTTAATAATATCCACAGGAAAATCCAAAGGCAGGCAAGCAAATACAATCACAACTAATAATTAGGTAACAGCTGAACAGAATGACTAATTAAATGAGCAACCAAAAAAAATTCAGGCTGACAGGAAAACATCAACGACAAAAACCAAAGTTAAAACTAAACATAAATGTGACAGTGGGTGGAGTGAGTAAAAATGTTGTTGTCACTTTTACTCTTCACTGGTATGAGGAAGATTCTATGACTCCAGAATGAATGAAACAAGCAATCTACAGTGGAATGTTCTGCACAAGAATAAAATCATTAAAATAACACAAGCTACAAACCATGCTGAGAATTCCAGGCCAAGAACAGTTTGTAATCATGTCAAACCAAGCTCAAGTGAAAATATAACTTCTTCTGAAACCTGAATAAATAAGCTTTCTACTGATGTATGGTTTGTTGGGATAGGACAATATTTGGCCGAGATGCAACTATTTGAATATATGGAATCTGAGGGTGCAAAAACAAAATCAAAATACTGAGAAAATCACCTTTAAAGTTGTCCAAATGAAGTTCTTAATAACGCATATTACTAATCAAAAATTAAGTTTTGATATATTTACTGTAGGAATTTTACAAAATATCTTCATGAAACATGATCTTTACTTAATTTCCTAATGATTTTTGGCATAAAAGAAAAATCAATAATTTTGACCCATACAATGTATTTTGGCTATTGCTACAAATGTACCCCAGCGACTTAAGACTGGTTTTGTGGTCCAGGGCCACATATGTGAAATTAAACCATATGGAACACACCATTAGTATCAGCTAGAGGTATGCAATATTTTTTGTGATTTTTTTAGAATAAATATGATACTAATATTATACTAAAACTGGCAGTAGGTGGCAGTGATTCAATCAATTGAATCATTCATTCAAACTATTAAAAAACAAAAAAAAAAAAAAAAAAAAACAGTTTATTCATTCATTCATTCATTCATTCAGAAACAAAACACTGCAAAGATGCTCTGAGACATACAAATGTTCTGCTCCAGTTAAATTTGGATCTATTTTCATTATTATTATTATTATTATTATTATTTTACATTCTATACATGTTATTAAATCATCATAATAATAAGTGGATGCACACATGGATGTCTAAGGCACAGCAGCAAATTAAATTAAAATAAAAACAAACCAGTATAATTGAAGAATGAAGTAATGAATGAATGATCGCATTTATATAGCGCTTTCATTGTGTATTGCTATACACCCAAAGCGCTTTACAATCATATGGGTGGATCTCTCCTCAACCACCAGCAGTGATGATGCAACAGCAGCCACAGGACAATGGTGCCAGTGTGCTCGCCACACACCAGCTACAGGTGGAGAGGAGAGAGAGTGATAGAGCCAATTCAGTGAATGGGGATTGACAAAGGCCAGAGGAGGGAATTTGACCAGGACACTGGGGATACACCCCTACTCTTTACAAGAAGTGCCATGGGATTTTTAATGACCACAGAGAGTCAGGACCTCAGTTTAATGTCTCATCCGAATGGCAGTGCTTTTTACAGTATAGTGTCCCCATCACTACACTGGGGCATTAGGACCCACATAGACCACAGGTTGTGCACCCCCTGCTGGTCTCACTAACACCTCTTCCAACAGCAACCTAGTTTTCCCAGGTGGTCTCCCATCCAGGTACTGACCAGGCTCAGCCCTGCTTAGCTTCAGTGGGCAACCAGTCGAGGGCTGCAGGGTGATATGGCTGTGGCCAAAGAGTAAGAGAGAGGGTGGATATGGTCATGAAAGACTAAATTATTATTATCAATTATAGTCATTTTGGCAACCTTGATTATCAAGCTTGATTATCATTATAAACAAACCTCAGGTAAAATAAACTTACTACTAAAATACTACATTATATAATTCCTCCATAAAAACTGGGTAATCGTAAAGGTCATTTCATTATCTGTGAAGCTTTATCTAATATAGATTAAAAATCATATACAGATTAAAGTATTAGCTGTATCTTGGTGCATGTGCCAGTCAGTCAGGTGACGTGCCTTGTGTCTAAAAAGAGACTTGCCTGTTATCTGTCACTTTTCTTCAATGTCAAATACTGTTTGCCATCTGCATTTTCACCCAAATTTCAATGTAAAACAGTGCAATTTATGTCTGTGTATAAGGGTTAAATAATATAGTTAATATGTCAGAAAATCAACAACAGGAAATATCTGAGGCATAATGTGCTTGTTAATGTTTACTAATTAACTTATTAAACATGATTAACAGATCCTTATTTAATGCAAATAAAAATAAAAATTAATATAATCATGCACTTCTTGAAAATCAACAAATGATTTAAACATGTTATTCAATGATTAAAAGCTTTTGTTAATGTACAACACACCTTCACTGCTATCGAGGTGTATGAGTGAGGTCACAAACAGGTTTAAGGGTTGGTGAAGGGGTCAGAAGTGTACAGTGTTCAGTTGGATTACTAAAAGGGAACACACTTCAATCTGTTTATATTACATTGTTTTGATAAATACATTTGATAAGTATTTCCTAAAAAAACTAATTTATTTTATTACATTGATGCATGTTTTAAGGAGTATGAATGTTTAATGGCATACAGTAGTATACTAACATAAGTGGTTGAGGCAATAAAAACACCCAAATTGTACACCCAAATTGCAATTTGTTATTTCTTTAGCAAGCATTTAGCTAAACTTAACTGACCACTTTTAAGTACTAACGTTTACCAAAACATTGTTAGAAAATGTTTTTGTTTGCTGGATTACTGCATTGTTTTTGAAAAACAGAGAAGTAATTTTTAAGACTAGTAAAACATTTTCCTGGCTGGTATTTTTTTTTTTTAAATAAATACACAGCAAAAGTAAACAAACAAATGTTTATAATTGTGTTTCCACTTATTTTTATGCCTGAGAGATTAAGTCTGAGATAATATATTAAATACAAAAATACAATATGTAGAATGTAACAAAATTGTTAAACAAACAAACAAGTGAAGTTTGGGATTTAATAAGATTTTGAAAGTTTTTTTTTTATTTATTTTATTTATTTATTTTTTTATCAACAAATATGGTAAAATTATTAATATTGTGCAATATTATTACATTTTGAAATAACTGTTTTCTATGTGACAATATTAGAAAATGTCTGTGATATTTGAAAATATCATTACTCAAATCTTCATTGTCACGTGATCCTTCAGAAATTATTATGCTGATTTGATGATCAGAAAACTTTTTTTTTTTAAATCAATGTTGAAAATAGTTGCGCTGCTTAATAGTTTTTTTTGTGGAACTGCAGCACTTTTTCAGGATTATTTAGTGAATAAAAAGAAATAGAAATTGTATTTCTTATGTCCTATTTGAAAAAGCAATCTTTTGCCATATTATAAATTACTTTACTCTTAGATAATATATATAATCCATCCTAGCTGAATAAAGTAATAATTTATTTTACAAAAACCTATACTGACGTAAACTTACTTCTCAGATTCACTTTTTTTTTTACGTTCTTTTGTCTTATTTCCAGCATGCTCATGTGATTGCCTATAAATATCTGCTCATGTCTGCTCATCTGCTTTTGTCCACTTCAGCATTCATCTGACAGCGACATCCACCCTTATAATTATTAAAGATTTTATCCAAATCTGCCAGATTACTTTATTTCCCCCATAAACAACTGTCACAGCCTTTCTGAAAATTAGATCAAACTTTGTAAGGTATATCGTATCATATTATATATGTACATATATTATAGTTCTATCATGAGCAGATAAGGAAGGTTGTATGTGTTCATGCACGTACAGTTAAGATTAAGAGATGATATGAACATATCAGTCAAGTTCAGGTCAGAAAAAAAAATAGATTATTATTTTTATTATTATCACTACTACTACAACAGTTTTTTCTCAGTCGCTTTGGTGCATTTCTCAGATCAGAAAACAATTTATACAAACAGCACCACACAATGGATTACCTGCAAAAGCCTGTAACTTACTCAAAACATTCAGTTCATCTCTCAAAAGTAAGCATTTATGTCTATGAACATATCATGAAAAATCTTTGTGTCAGTGTTCACAAAAAAAGATAGTCAAAAAGCTTAGTCATGTTGTCAATATAACAGTGAGCTTTGTTGGTATTACCCTATATAAAGTTTATGGCAACAGTTTGGATGACAGTTACTGTATTGAAATGCAGAAGGCTGCACTTCTTATGTATGCCATATATCCATTCAAAAGTACAAACTTGCACATTACTGTACATGGGATATTGATTGTTACACAGTTACACTGGTCTAGTTTGGAAAAAAAAAAAAAAAAAAAAAACATTGTATGTGATATAGAACAGAAAAAGAAACATGGGTACCAAGGCGAAAATACATTTTTTTTTTTTTTCTCAGTTTCTTTGGTGCATTTTTCAAATCAAAAAGTATGTGCATTTCTCAAATCAGTTTGCACAAACAGCACAACACAGTGAATTGCCTGCAAAAACTTACTCAAAACCTTTAGTTAATTTATCAGAAGTAAGCATTTATGTCTATGAACAGTGCTATCAGAATGAAAAGTCATTGTGTCACTTTTCACAAACAAGATAGTCAAAATGCTTAGTCATGCTGTCAATATAACAGTGCACTCTGTTAGTATTACCTGATGCCAGTCACTGTATTGAAATGCAGAAGGCTGCACTTATTATGTATGCCACATCCATTTTAAAAGTACAAATTTACACATTACTTTGGGATATTGATTGAATTAGACTGGATAGGATTTACAGTTACACTTTCACTAATGGTCTGACAAAAAAAAAAAAAAAAAAAAAAAAAACACACACACACACACACATTATAACACAATGCAACGTCAGTAGGGCCCTATTCGGAATTCAGTCCCAAAAAACGGAATTTAATGAATAACGCGGAATCCAGAAAAATTAAACAGAAAAAACGGAATTTGGAAAAAAATAAAATGGAATTTGGGAAAAAATAAAATGGAATTTGGGAAAAAATAAAATGAACTTCATAGGGCCCTATATCAGGTGTCAAACAGACATTTATTAGATGTCTTTACTGTAATATGTTTATGATTTAGAGTGTATGTAAAACTGACATCTTACAGACATCTGTCAGATGTTTGTACACAGCAGATGCTTTCCAGATCAAGCAATTTTTAACAGACATCTTGCAGACATACGTGAGCTATCTGGGATGGGCACAAAAGCGAAAAATACAAAATTAGAAAGGCAAACATGGAAAATACCACTTAGGCAGAACTTTGCTTTTGCAGGCAGCACTGTATGAGGAATTTCAGAGAACTGGTTTGTTATTGTTTGATCTACATTCTCTTTATTAGTGAAAGTCAAGATTCACCGGCACAAATCATGGCAAATTTACCAAAAAAAAAAAAAAAACTAATATAAATGTGTAGAAAATATGCCTGAGAGTTTATGACAAATAGAAACATTCAAATAGAATAAAAACAATAGAAAACATTTTGCATTTAATTACTTATATGAGGAACTAATAACTAGATGTTTTGAGCAGTAAGACTATTTCACAGAGAACTATATAATACATTTTAAGCAACATGACACTAGCAACTGATAATGTAAAAAAAACACACAAATGTACACAATCAATTGCATGAATGTACTACAGCAATCAAAACTTGTTCAAAAGAATTAGAAACTGCTATTATGATGTGCACAAGTGACTAGATGATGTGGAGGTTGAACAAGTCGTTTTGAGAATTTCATTTCTGATCTGAGAAATGCATCAAAGTGACTGAGAAAAACTGTAACATAGTTCCCTGTGCAATAGTTTTACCCCTCAAAACATCTAGTAATTAGTTCAGCATATAAGTCACTAAATGCAAAATGTTTGATCTAGTTGTCATAAACTGTTTAGCATATTTTCTATTTTCTATTAGTCTTTTTGTAAATTTGCAATGAATTGTGCAGGTGAATCTTGACTTTCACTAATGAAGAGAATGTAGATCAACCAATGATAAATCAGTTCTCTAAAATTCCTCATACAGTGCTGCATGCAAAAGTTCTGCCTAAGAGGTGTTTTCTTTCGTTCTTTTCTATATCACAATGACGTTGTAATGTTTTTGTTTTTTTTAGTCAGACTAGACTACTAGTAGAAGTGTGACAGTGAATCCTATCCAGTCTTTTTCAATTTCACATACAGTAATCTGTACATTTCTACGTCTGAAATGGAAATATGGCATACAAAAGAAGTGCAGCCTTTAATACAGTAACTGTCATCCAAACTGTTGCCATAATACTATAGTTTTTTGCAGTCTCTTTGGTGCATTTCTCGAATTTCTCAAAACTACTCATACAAACAGCCCCACAGAATGAATAACCTGCAAAAGCCTGTAACTTACTTAAAGCCTTTAGTAAGCATTTATGTCAGTGAACATATCAGTGCTATCAGAATGAAAAGTCCTTGAGTCATAGTTCACAAACAAGATAGTTAAAATGCTAAGTCATGTTGTTCATAACAGTGCGCTTTGTTGGTATTACCCTATGTAAAGTATATGGCAACAGCTTGGATGACGGTTACTGCATTGAAATGCGGAAGGTTGCACTTCTTATGTATGCCATATTTCCATTTCAAAACTACAAATTTACACATTACTGTATGTGGGATATTGATTGAAAGGGGATTCACAGCGAGGGGAGAGTGGGGACGAAAGTGCCATTTTCCAGAAAAGCATAATTAAGAAAGATGAAGTTTTAGATATATTATATTTTTGCTGTGGCCTATAACTCAGAAGTGTGGTCTATTAATACCAGGTGGTATTTTTATTTATTTATTTATTTATTTTTTGTGTGTGTGTTACTCTTGTTTTTATTAACTATACGTGACTATGACCTTGTTTATATGTAACTGCAAACATATTTTGTCCTTAATCTTTGCAAAAAATTATTACATTTTTCTTTTAAATGTAAGTTTCATCAAATGTTTCAAAACCTGAGTGTACAAACTTGAATTGTTTAAATTATGTATTTATTCAACTTAGTTTTATAAAACATTTTTTTAACAGAATGAAAAATATGAAAATTAAATTAAATTAGCATAATATAAATTCTCAGCATAATGTAACAGTAGGCTTATTCATGTTTCCATCCAGTTGTTTGTATGGATAAACTCAAAATGCACATAAAAAACATTTGGAAACACTGAAAATTCATAGGTGGAGGTGGAAGGTATGGCTAAAACCTAAATATAACTAAGGTAAATGCGATGTAGCAACAGCCGTGAGACTGATATTCCTGACAGATAGGCTTATGTCCAGAAACGCCCTCTCATGACCATGTGGCTGAATCAGACCTCTGTCTGTTTTTCTGACCCTCACTCTTGGCATATTCTTTTGGTATAATACAACATAAACGTTTATAATAAACATTTTAATAAATGATGCAAGACACAGAAAGTCACCAAATTAGCATGCTGCAAAAGACAAAAGAAACACTTGTTGTCACTGTAGGGGGACAAAAATAACAAGTGTTACTTTCGTCCCGACAGGAACTCCTGACATTTAAATCCGATTTACTTCAGGACGTATTACAGCCAGTGTTGGGGAAAGTTACTTTTAAAAGTAATGCATTACAATATTGAGTCCCTAGAAAATAACTAATTACGTTATGTAGTTACTTTTTATGGAAAGTAATGCGGTACTTTTGCGTTACTTTTTAAATCTGGGCAGGGCTTGCTTGTTTGTTTTTAATATAAAAAGTTATATTTTTGGCAAATGTAAAAGCCTTTTCACACCAAAAGCCTCAGGCTTTGAGAAAAGTAAATTCACGTCTGTACAGTAGACCACAGAAGAAACAATGTCATCTCTTCAGCAATAAAAAAAGGAAACTAAATGTTAGATTATCTTGAGTAATTTTTGCTTAGTAGTATGATTGAATTGCATCATCGAAGGTCGGGAAACGATGACGAAATCACGTGATATTTCTCAGCTCCATCAAGGGTTACGTGCTGAATGTGCTGTCATGGCTTGGAAAGCAAATATAGTCCTGGCTCTGAGAAAATAGCTTTGTTACTTTCGTCCCCGCTCTCCCCTACACTTTTACTAGTGGTCTGAAAAAAAGAAAAGAAACAAATACATTACAACGTCATTGTGATATAGAAAAGAAAAAAAGAAATATAGGCACAAAATCAAAAATGCAGAATTAGAAAGGCAAATGCAGGAAACACCCGTTGAGCAGAACTTTGCATACAGCACTGTATGAGGAAATTTAGAGAACTGGTTTATCATTGGTTGATCTTCAAGTCAAGGCGAGCTTTATTGTCATTCTGCTACATGTGTGAACATATAGTGGAACGAGATGTCGTGTCTCACAGGACCACGGTGCTACATACTAGATAAGCATAATACAAACATACAACAGTACACAAATAAGAAAAGCAATTATAGACTTATACAACGGTTAACCATCTGACTATACATATACAATACATAGTATAACTATAATAAATAGTTGACTACACATACAAAACTGAGACAACAAAAACTTTACATAAGTACTGTACATGATGTTTTACAAAAGAGACATTTGTACATGAAATTGTGCAAAAGAGATATTTTGTGCATTAAATTGTCTTCATTCGCTTCATTAGTGAAAGTTAAGATTCACTTGCTCAATCCATTGCAAATTTACAAAAAGACTAATAGAAATGTGTAGAAAATATGCTTGACAGTTTATGACAACTAGTTTAACCATTTTGCATTTAAAGGTAAAGTCCACTTCCAAAACAAAGATTCATATATAATGTACTCACCTCCTTATCTAGCGTAACGATTGGTTATTTTCATTTTAAAAAATACAATTTAAATATTAAATACTTTAAATTTAAATACTTGTCTTGCTCTCCCTGAATTCTGTGTATTCTGACTCAAGACAGTTAGGGTATGTCGAAAAACTCCAATCGTATTTTCTCCCTCAACTTCAAAAATCATTTCAAAATCATCCTACATCACTGCAGAAGTAACGACCCCAAGTGAACATGCAAAGGAGATCAAACACCCTTAACAAAAAAGGTAAAACAGCGATATAAGACGATTTCAAAGTGGGAGAACACGAAGTGGGAGTTTTTCGACAATTGTATTCTTTTTATGAAAATAACCAATCGTTTCGACAAGACCCTTCTTTCTCAGCTGGGATCGTTTACAACCACATTTGGGATCATTTGAAGCCGCATTTAAACTGCATTTCGGAAGTTCAAAATCGGGGCACCACATCAGTCCATTATATGGAGAAAAATGCTGAAATGTTTTCCTCAAAAAACATAATTTCTTAACGACTGAAGAAAGAAAGACATGAAGATCTTGGATGACAAGGGGTTGAGTACATTATCTGTGAATCTTTGTTTTGGAAGTGGACTTCTCCTTTAATGACTTATACGATGAACTAATGACTAGATGTTTTGAGGGGTAAGACTATTGCACAGAGTACTATATAATATATTTTGAGCAACATGACATTAGCAGCTGATAATGTTGGAAACCGGAGACATGTACATGTACATAATCAACTGCATGAATGTACCAAATCAATTGCAACTTGTTTAAAAAAAAATTAGAAACTGCTTTTATGATATGCACACAAGTGACCAGATGTTGTGGAGGTGGAAAAATTTCATTTCTGAGCTGAGAAATGCACCAAAGCGACTGAGAAAAACTGTAACATATAGTGCTCTGTTATATTGACAGCATGACTAAGCATTTTGACTATCTTGTGTGTGAACAGTGACACAAGGACTTTTCATTCTGATAGTACTAATATGTTCATAGACATAAATGAAGAGATGAACTAAAGATTTTGTTTTTTGCAGGTAATCCATTGTGTGGTGATGTACAGTAAAAACGTAAAAGATTTAAAACGCATTTATTTCATACTAAGAATACTTACATATCACTCGAGACCTACTGATATAAAAATTGTAATTAAACTTTATTTGGAGTACTACTTGTGCACAATGCACATTGCTTAATATTAAGCCTAAAATATGTTTTAATGTCACTCTTGATGAGTTTTGTATGATCTTTAAATAATATTGATCTTTAAATGCAAATTATTTAAAGTGTACCTACAGTATACTTGTAATACTTCCACTTTAGCACAATCAAGTATATCTTTAGTTGGACTTCAACACTACTTTTGCACAATTAAAGTGCATTATGTACAAAATCAGTTGCTCTAATTAAGCAGATTTTAAATATACCAGTTTAGTATAATTAAAAATACAATTGCAGGGCATTTTTATTAAGTACATAATACGTAAATGTATTTGCAGTATACTTAGCATGAAATAAATGTACTTTAAATACATTTTAGTATATTTATTTTTCACTAGGGTGGCCCTGGTCTGAGATAATAGTCCATTTCATTTTTTAAAGGCAGTTTTGATAAGCTGTAGCAAGCTGGTTTGCAGAAAATGAAAGAAACAGGCTATAGCCTAAAAAAATGCATCAAGGCTTCTCCACAGAAAATGTCCATTTCTGTTCTATTTCCAAGCATTTTCAACAGACTAATGAAAAAGTCCAATTTTAAATGAAAAATGAGAAAGCCTCCTAACATGGCTACAGCCAGAAAAACAGTTTCTTACAGAGCATTGTGGGGGGAAAAAGCACAGCATCAACAGAGAAAGGTTTTAATCCAGTCCTCCTTTCTTCTATGACTCTTCCAGCTGCGCTCAAATGGGAAATTTTGTGGCGGCAAAAATGTCATAAACCACACCGAATTTTCAGCTTGCTTTTAGACTGTTTACTGAACACCTCTGTATACTCATTTTGATGGACAGGGTCATAAAAATTCCTCATAATCTATTATAGTTTATAATAATCTATTATAGTAATAGATTTCTCGATTTTAATGAACCGATATTGATTCTTAAAGGGGTCATCGGATGCTAAGTTTTTGCATTTTACCTCAGATCAGCTGTAACAGTCCGCCTTCTTTGTTTCAATGCCGGAGCAGGGATGTAAATTAGAAAGAATATCTCTGATTGAGCGATTGAGGTGTTGTGTTGCTGGATGTAATAATGAACATAGTGGTCGTCATTTACTCCCGACATCTGAGCCGCTGAAGATGCAGTGGATTACGTTTGTTTGTGAAGGGAATGCACCTCCCGATCTACATATATCCCTCTATGTTCGCGCAAATCATTCATATTCCAGCTTCACTTACAGCAGAAGTGAGTATAAGGAGTTTTTTTATGAATCTTTGCGATCGCCTTTCCTAATAATGTGCTAGTTAACAAGTTTAGCGGCCAAACGCGCTAAATGCGGCTAAAGTAAACAATCTCTCTGAGCAGCCCCTCACTCCACAGAGAGAAGAGAGGGGCGGGGCCAGCAGAGCTCATTTGCATTTAAAGCAGCCTCGACCAGAATGAGATGATTTTTGCAGAGCTTATTTTGGCAAGGTAAAAAGGGTGTTGTTTTACACAACCATTGAGAATTTTTTAAGTAAAGTATATTATAGACTTTTCATTAAGACCCTAAAGAATCATATCAACTTGTGGAAAATAGGCATCCGATGACCCCTTTAAATCACATCAGTCTTTTATTCTATGCTGTTTTCATCTGATGAATGAACAGTGCATAGTATGTCTTCCTTCCAATAAATAGCAATAGGCTAGGCTTTGCGTTACTTCTGATATGAAACAAAGTCTCAGATTTCAAATTCTGTCCATTTTATTAGGAAATTTAAGCAATAAATACCGTTTTGGTGCTCTTTAATATGGCGTGATAGATCGTTGTAGCTTCTGTGTACTCGCCTTTGCATAATCAAACACATAGGAAAACATTCGTGACAGTCTCGTTTTTGTTCTGGATCCTCGCTATGCTGTCAGACTGGAGCACACTCGCCACCAACTGGACAGGGGTGGGATTGCAGCTACAATCTACAATAGAACACCCTTAGTGTAATCTGTCAAAATGACGGACGGCCTTCAGATTTTTCCGTCACTGATAAATAAATTCCGTCAGTGACGGAGAATTTTCGCTTAACGCGGCCTCTGGTATGTACGCACACATAATAACCAGTGAGAAAGCTTGATACAAAACCTTTACTGCTATTTATCACAGTTTCAGCTTCTCTCTCTTCCGTCATCATCATCTTAAATTCCCATTGCTGATTTTTCTCTTTATGTTCTCTATTGCAAATGAGGTGCATCGTGGGTATGTGGGAAACCTGTGTACATGTGTGTGAGAGCAGACGGTGTCATGTGTGTCAGTATTATAGATTATAAACGTCTTTCTGTGTTTGTTTAACTATCATCAATTTCTCAATTTCACTTAACTGATGGTTGTCTAAAATGTAAAAAAAAAAGAAGAAGAACCCCAAAGCAGGTGTGGTGGCTGGCCCGAATGTGAGCTGTGACATGAAAATTGGCCTGAAGCCCATCCCTGGGCCCCGTCGGGCTCAGGCTGAAATGCACAGCCATATATTTCCCACAGTCGGCCCCAAATCTATTTTATCACATGTTGAACCTGTCCAGTCCAATCTTAACCTGATATGGCCATCAACACTTGACAGCGTGAGTACAGGCCCATCTGGAGAAATCACTGTGTCAGCTCACCGTGGCTCATTATATTAGCACTAATGCTGACTCATCACTGGCAAGTAATTTTCAGTGAGTTATTAGGCATAAGCAGTTTCAACTGCTAAAACTATGGTTCAAAACCCCATATAATCATCATAAAACAGAACATGAACTAACATGAACTAAGAATGGGCAATAGTTCTACAGCATTTTTTTCAATCTTAGTTAATGGTAATTTGAGCATTTACTAATGCATTATTAAAATCACAAGTTGTGTTTTTAAACATTAATGCAATTAGTTAATGAACAAACAATGAACAGCTATATTTTTATAATAAATAGTGTAATAAATGTATTGCTCATTAATTGTAGTTCTTTAATTTGCCAATCACTCTCCTGCTTGTCATGTCCACCAAGTGTGCCATTTCAAAACATCTTAAAAAATAACTGACTACAATTCAAAAAGAATTTCTGAAAGGACAATAAACTAACAAAACTAGATGAATTCCAGCTTTGTAGTTAGTCTCATAAAGCTTTCTTTGAAGCATAAAAGAGTTTTGGAACAGAAAATATCTTGCAGTGATTTTTATATTTAACACAGATATGGAGCTAATGTTTCCTGCTTGACTTGACATTTTGATGGCTTAACTTTTTGACCATGAAATCTTGCATGGGGGATTGTAAAATATCCTGATAAATAGTTTAGCGATAAAGTGGCCATTAATATAATAGTTTGCTTAGTCAAACTACAACGTGAACACATACACATGCACACACAAATATGCTTCATCATGCCTAAAAAGCAATCATCTGTGAATGATTTTTGAATAAACACAGACAGTTGTCTCAAGGAGTGCTGCTCCATAGCCATGACCTTTGATAGAGACCATCATGCAACGTATGTTCTAGCTGTCAAGCTAGAACTTAAACACACCCACACAGGATGCTGATTTCATTGCTTCGCTACTGTATATAAACACGGTCCAGCTCTGCTCTTCTTTAGTGTTCTCTGATTTCAGCACAGAGGACTGGCAAGGGAAGGAATTAACAACAGCGAATAACAGTGAAGGTAGGACAAATATAATTTTACATGTAATGCTTTTATTTTGAATTTTTTTTTTTTTTTTTTTTTTGTAAAAATATATTCCATTCAAAACATGGTAAAGAAACACTGGACAACATTAAGAGACTGCAGAACTGAGTGAAATAATGAGTGTGTTTCAGACTGTGTTATGATGAATTATATAAGATGCATTATGTACAGTATTTGAAATTATAGGATGCTTAGTTGTTTAAACAGTGTCTGTGTGTGTGTTGAACAGATGGGAAAGCAGTGCTTCTCAGGGTTGGAGGTGACCCTGATGGTGTTGTTTGCACTGGTCAGTTTACTGGCCACTGTGGAATCAAGGACTGTCAGAAAAGGTGGGTGATGTGATGCCAATAACAACCTCACAAACTCATATGGAGACACAAACACGCATGCAAAAATACATTTGGATATTAGAGAACCCTGGCAATACCAACAGGCTATGCTTTTTTTTGAAGGTGTAGAAAGTATTTTTTTGCAAAGTATTCTTCTTTAGAAGTTAATAATAATTATAACAATAAGTTTTAAAATAGAAAATGACTAAAAAAATGATGTATTTTTTTGTCTTGTATTCCAGTATACAGTAAATATCTAAACATTTTTAAATCTTGATACATTTACTCAAAAAGCAAAATGACTTGAGATATTAAGTCTTGTTTTCTAAAAAAATGTGTTGAAAAAAAAAAAAAAAAAAAAGTGTGTTTTTGATTAAGAAACACAAAACCCTTTGAACTGTTTATTTTTCTAACCCCAATGACCCTCGTTTTTTTGTTTTGTTTTGTGTTTCTTGTTTTCAGCTTAAACTTGCTTAATACTTATAATATATAAATTTATATATATATATAAAATAATTTATTTTAATGTATGAAAATATATTATCAAAATATAGTGTATAGTGGACTATCAAAATATAGTGTTACTGGATTTTTTCAGTATTATGCATTTATTACATTTAATTTAATTTTCCAAATGACTGTTATACATGTACAAGGTCACATCATAAAGTATGCGTGGTTATTAAGCATGTTATCAATTTCACTTATCATTTTTATTATAACCTTTATCAGCTCTTTAAATCAATAACAGTTTATTGAATGCTGCCAGTTGGCAGTTCCATAAACTGTCTGGAACAGATAATGAAGTGCTTTAAAACAGCAGTGAGCCAAATGAACAAACAAAAGCATTTGTGCTTTTAAAAACACAGAAAAAATGGAAAAGAGTGGGTGCAAGAAACTGAAAAAGCACATTATGTTTACATAGAAAACAGCCTTTTGTCTTTTTGGGCAAAGTGCAAAAATTTATATGAAAATCTATATTATTTGATGTTCATAACATGAGCAGGGGCTTTTGACAATAATCAGTAAGTAGCTACTCACCAATTGCAGATTACAAAGGAGATGTACTTCAGATGTTATCTTCTGAGATGTGTCTGAAGTCCATGGTCTTTGCTTCATATGGAATAGTGCTCCATTATGATTGCTGTTGATTAGGAACTCAAAATGAGTAAATTGACCCCTCCCCCCCCATCAAGACCATTCTTTCTACATATGGTCATCTTATAACATTTATTAAACATTATTTTTTTAGGTTTTCAGTGATTTTATTTTCATTGAAAGTGACACTATTAGGAAATTCTTTGGTTTGTGTTTGTGTTCTGCCAGGTCATGTATTTGAGAAATCTGGAGCTGGAACTGGGAAAGAACTACACAGTCAACAGAGAATCACTGGGCGATTTGATTGTTACCCTGAAGCAGGTTCTAATCAGGGCACATGCGAAGCCCGTGGATGCATCTGGCAGGTCAGAGACAGAAGATGTTCAATATTCAGTCCTGTGGTTTTCGGAGACTGATCTAATGATTTTTGTTACTGTTATAACGTGATTCAGCACATCGGCTCCAAATGTTTTTATTGTCTTTCACAGCCTTCAGATATTCCCAACGAGCCCTGGTGTTTTTACGCTGATACCCATGGCTACATCACCAAAAACGTGGTTGAAACAGCAAGTGGCATCACTTTAGATATTGAGCGCAACACCAACTTCCCAAGCCAACGTCCTCAGTCTCCAGACATCGACACGCTCCGTGTGGAAATCACTTACCTTAGTGGAAAAAGCCTTCGTTGGAAGGTATGCTTTTCTCGGAAGTCACCATTTACAATAACAGTATAAAAAATACATTCATGCAATTGGCAGATGGTTTTATTAAATTTAAGGTATACTTTGTTAATGTGTTCTTTTAATGAAGTATTTATTTATTTATTTATTAACAATTAAGAAATTTAAAAAATAAATGAATGCATTTAAGACTGAGATTAAGACTATGACTGATTTTGGTCCTATTCATGTAGATCTATGACCCAAACAATGCTCGCTATGAGGTGCCCGTTCCCCTCAACCTGCCTCCCACACCAGAGACAGATGAAAACAACAGACTGTATAGGGTTCAAATCAAGGACAATCCATTCGGGATCCAAGTGATCAGAAAGGGCTCAGAAGAAGTTATGTGAGTAACACTCCTGAATCACTCTGTTAACATGGAGAAAGCAACAAGGAAGCGGATTTGGTCGCAGGTTCCATATGTACTTATAGAGTTTAATGGAGTTTTAGGACTATAAAAGCACAGTTTGCTTAATGTGTCAGATTTTGCAAATGTTCTTAGTGTTTTGTTAAATCTCATTCTCTCACTCTCTTTTTCTCCAGCTGGGACTCTGCTGTGCCAGGGTTCATATTTTCTAATCAGCTTCTTCAGATCTCCACACTCCTTCCCTCAGACTATGTGTATGGTGTTGGTGAAACAGAGCACCCCAGCTACAAACATGACCTCAACTTCCACAAATATGGCCTGTTTGCCAAAGACCAGCCCCCAGGGGTGAGTTTAAGAACTGATGGTGACTTTACACATCATGTTAAAGTCGGCTCTAGTGTTTAGTTTGACCCTGGTTTGATGCCAGTTGAAGCAGTAATCACTATGACAGTCAGTTCATTTCAACAAAAGAAAAAAAAAAGAGTGTGTTTAACACTGAGGACAACTGAAATTGCATTACAAACTTAAACTCTAATATTTTTCTCCTCATCTGCAGTATAAGCTGAACAGTTATGGACTCCATCCTTTCTACATGGGTATGGAGAAATCACAAAGTTCTCATGGCGTCTTTTTGCAAAACAGCAATGCCATGGGTGAGTAAAATCAAAATACCCACGAAAAGAAGTCTATTCACTACCTTAAAGAAAATTACGAAACTTCGAGTATAAAACTACAAAACTAGTAGTTTACTGAGACCATACTTCAAAGTGTACCAAAAATGTTACAAGTATTACAGTTGCAGTACAAACTAAAACATAGATATAAACTAGTTGTGTACTCAAAGTTTACTACTGTTATACTTAAAGTATACTTAAATGTATACTTTTATATGCTAGAAAGTGGGCCAATTCAGTTCTGAGGAGTACTGAAATAGTACAAGTATACTACTAGTACACTGACATTTGTATACTTACTACATAAAGTATACTTACCCAGATAGCACACGTGCATCTGAAAATGTCTGTTAAAGATCACTTGATCTGGAAAGCCTCTGCTGTGTACAAACATCTGACAGACATCTGTAAGATGTCAGTTTTCCATACATTCTAAATAATAAACATCTTAAAGACATGTAATAGACATCTATTTGACATCTGATAAGAAACGTCCAATAGACG